>NW_008239289.1:717411-753261 GCF_000691975.1 Corvus brachyrhynchos | reverse complement strand
TTTTGGCAGTTTTAGCAGTTTCATTACAACAGCTGTTATATTTGATGAGCTCCCTCAACTGCCACAGTCTAGTGAGTCCATATAATCTCTGCTTTCACTTGTTAGGAAAAGAGCATTTGTATCCCTCATGTTTGCAGATAAAAGTATGAAAAAAAAAAGCAAGTGAACCTGAAAAGCTCAGAAACCACAAGGTGACTAAAAAGGGACTTAATAAAACAAACAAAGAAAGAAATAAACAAACTTACTACTGTTAAAACAATAACATGGCAAGTTTTTTCCAGTCCTCCCACACAGTTTTGATGTGCAGTATACTTAGAGCTTTGAGCAGATGCTGAGTAATTACACTAATCAAAAAAATCAGAACAGAATAAAAATCCCTGCGTCCCTTAGTGCACTGTGCATTTTCTTCATCTGAGTCAGTGAGTAACATTGCAGAAAGTACTGCATAAACATAAACCAGGCAGTTACTAGCTGACCCTCTTTGGAAGAGTGGGAGAAAATAGCTGTATTATTTGCTGTTATTTACAAATTACTGAATAGCTAGTCAAATGAAAAATAAGTTTTAAAGAACCAGACAGAGATGTCTAAGGATTTAGAAAGCAAGAAACTATGTGTCAAAGATCAAAAGGTCTGGCAACCCTTGCACCCAATACTAAACATATTTTGATTAATTTTTCATCTGTTACTTTCACTTGTTTAAATGGCAATGCTGCTGACATTAAAAAACACTGACATAACAGTGTAATTTTTCAAGAGAGGCTAACTTCAAAAGACTTGCTGGGAGATGATGAAAGGATGCATCAAATTTACAGGGAGTCAACTTCCAAATTCATCATTCAAATAAAATAATAACTGGCTCTGCAGATCTCTTTTGAGCATGAATCACTGTGCCCAAGTGCCGCACATTTATCCCAGACAGAGAGGTAGTGCTGCAAGGGGCCCCTTAGTGGCTCTGCAGGTCTTGTACAAGGTAATGAAAGAGCTCCCAGCAGCATCTGGTATCAGTTTCTCCTTTGCTGTGGCAAACTGCTGGTGTTATAATCAACTCTCCATGCCATTTGTTTTTTTTTCCTCCTTTGTAGTCCTTGCAAGAGGTTTCTCTCCCAGATTTTTGATT
Organism: Corvus brachyrhynchos; assembly: GCF_000691975.1. Taxonomy (NCBI): domain Eukaryota; kingdom Metazoa; phylum Chordata; class Aves; order Passeriformes; family Corvidae; genus Corvus; species Corvus brachyrhynchos. The sequence continues at coordinate 752,144 of NW_008239289.1, read as the reverse complement.
TACTGTTGGGTTCTTTCTTTGTAGTTTTGTGATAGTTTCTGACAAATGGCCAAGCACTTTGAAGGTCATTCTTCAGAAATTTTTTCTTGGATTGGGAGGAGCAGAGAGACCAAGGTTCTGGTGATTTTGGGTCAACCTAAAGGAAGAATGATATGGCGTTAAATACAGGGAGATGCAAGATTTCACCAGACCATGAGGTCTTATGTGTCTGCTGTCTGTTACATGCCTTGTGTTTCTGCAAAATGTAAATTCCAAGTATCTTCATTTTGTCATCCAGGACAAAGGATTTGGCTCCTGTTTTCTGGCTCCCTCAAGAATACAAAGGTTCTGAAAGCTGATTTTTCTCATAACATTGCACCCTGTAGCTTTTTCAGAGATCTCAGGATCTCACAGGCTCCCTTCACTTATGTATGCAAACCTGTGAGTTCATCTGCAAATAAAGTCTGTGCCAATGATTTGATAGAAGTTTCTCCTAGCTGTGCTGGAGCCATGTTAAATATATGGCTTTTCCCCTTTTTACTTCCTGTGATTTGATGTTTTGGAGCAAGGGTCCTGACAGACATCCCCACAGGATGGTATTCATACAAGTGCTGTTAATAAAAGTTTGTTCTCACATCTGGAAGACCATGTGGGAACAGTGTACTCTGTTCATTACATTACCCTCCATTTGACCAGGAAAGTACCATCTTGCACACCTACTTGTAAACCATCTCAGATAGCATCAGTAATATTCTTAAAGATCTCTGAAGCCTTTTACAGAAGTCCCTGTTTAGAAGCTGCCCTTGTCCTCTGACAGAGACCTGACAAGAGTGAAAAATCCTATCTTCTGCTCAAGGAAATACTACCAGGCCCTTTGCCTTATATTTTTATTCCTCCTTCCTTCAATAAAGATGGAGGAAAAAAGAAAATGCCTGTAGAGCCTTGTTCACTATAATAGAACTATGGAGGATCTAGAGGAATTGCCACACAGCAGGCTTCAATAACATAAGAGGGCTTTTTTTGAACAATGCAGACTCAACCAGCTGAGTTAAAATGATAAACAGAGGATAGAGGAACTGGTGGCTACTGAACCATCTCCAGTTCATAAAGCTACCCTCTCACTGGGAAGCTTTGAGACTATGGCAGAGAAAGGATCACCTTGTTTCCACAGGTTTTTCTTTGTAGAAACCTGTGTGATTAGCAAGTGTGTCAGATGAAGCCTCCCTGTGGCTCAACATCATTGTTCTGCTCTGTAAAACAGCTGGTTTTGTCAGGACTGTTAAGCAACTCTGAATGTTTACATCATGCTTGGTATTCTTTCTGCATGAGGCCCCTGCCTTCAGTACTTTCATGCTTTTTGTCTTGGGTACAAAGATGGGTTATAATTTCTTAAGGTGCCTGGGATGTTTCAGAGAAAAAAATGCATTGAATCCCCTAAAGTGCCTTCAAAACCTCCATCTAAATGTTTAGAAGTTAGAAGTAGTTATGAAACATTTCTTGTAATCTGAAGGCTTGGTCTGCTTATCAAAGGGCTCCCAAGTCCAGGCTCATCCATGTCTGGGCCTAGCATTCAGACACAGGCACTAAAATACATCGACTACCCTGTTAAACCATCCATATTGCAGAAAGGCAAGACATGTTGCTTTTTCTTGAGCAGATGGTTGCTCCACCATTGTCAAACTCTGAAGAAGCTGTTGCCAAAAGTGGTTCAGCCCAGCTAGTCCGAAGCACTCAGACCACTCCTCAGAGGCTCTCTGCCCCGTGTCGGGTGCCAGCCTGAGAGCAAGGCTGAAAAGCTGTTCATCTCCACTTTGGCTGCTGGAGGACAGGGTAATCCAGCTCCTTTCCGACAGGAAGAGCACTTGTCTCTGTGGCCTGGGGTGTGTGGGATGGGAATGCAACAGCAGGGGTACAAAAAACTCTTCCCTTTTGGGCCTCTTCCAAGAAGACTCCCTACACATGACAGCTCAGGGCAGGAATTATTACACTAAAAGGACTTCTATCTTTGCAGGGCTTCTTTTTAATGAAATCATTTAATTTCCAATGTCCACAGCTGTCTGGAATGCAGTTATCCTTTGAGTTTGTCTGTAGGAATGCAGGATTTCTATGAGGATTTATGTAGTACACTCAGCAATAGTAAGGAAATGGCTTTGCTTTGATCTAATTATTTTTTTATTTTATATTACAGTAGGTGATAATATGGAAGAGTGTATATTCTACAGTTAGAGAGGCAATCAAGCCAGAGAGCAAGGCTGAAAAGCTGTTCATCTCCACTTTGGCTGCTGGAGGACAGGGTAATGCCAGCTCCTTCCGACAGGAAGAGCACTTGTCTCTGTGGCCTGGGGTGTGTGGGATGGGAATGCAACAGCAGGGGTACAAAAAACTCTTCCCTTTTGGGCCTCTTCCAAGAAGACTCCCTACACATGACAGCTCAGGGCAGGAATTATTACACTAAAAGGACTTCTATCTTTGCAGGGCTTCTTTTTAATGAAATCATTTAATTTCCAATGTCCACAGCTGTCTGGAATGCAGTTATCCTTTGAGTTTGTCTGTAGGAATGCAGGATTTCTATGAGGATTTATGTAGTACACTCAGCAATAGTAAGGAAATGGCTTTGCTTTGATCTAATTATTTTTTTATTTTATATTACAGTAGGTGATAATATGGAAGAGTGTATATTCTACAGTTAGAGAGGCAATCACTTTTCTTGTGTTTATTTTCACATTTTATCTTCTTCAGTTTCAGTAGATGACCAAAATTGTTATTTTTCCCTTTGTTGTACGATCAATTGACCAATGTAAAATCATGAAATGCCTTTTCAGAGAACAAAAGGTAGCCTGTTTCCCACTGATAAAAAAGCTGTTTTAGCACCTGTAAATCTGTTTTGCATTTAATGGAAAACTTTATTCCATGCTGATAACAGGATCAGAAAATGGGTTCTGACAGCATGTTGTGATTTTACAGTATCCAGGGGTAAAACTTGAGCTAATTATGAGCACATGGCTTTCAAAAGTCATACTTTTATATTTAACACCATAAATCTTGGTAAGTGAAATCCAAACCTATGTCTACAGCATTTGCTAATCATTAGGTTATTAATTGTTTTTGCTTCTTGACTCATACAAGCTAGGAGTGTTTGCAGTTTTGTTTTTAAAGTAATGGCTGCAAAAAAATAGGAAGTACTTTCTTTCCCCCCTGTAACTTCACAGGAGGTGTTTCTGCTGAACTGCTGAAGCTAAAAAACCTGATGGCTTCCTAAACAAAGACCTCTCTAGAACAGTTTTTCAGCACTGCAATTTAAATGGTGTCTAGTTTCAGCCCAGAATACCAAGGTCATAATTTTAGACCATAGATGGCTCTCCCAGATGTCTTTGGTCAACTTAATCACAGTTTGCCTGAAGCTTGTGCTTTCAGGTAATCCATCAAGGCATAATTGTAAATCAAAACCTTCTTCCAACTCAATAAGTAGCATATTTTTAGTTTGTGTTAAGACTTATATGGGATGGGAACTTACACTGGTTTATATTATTAAGCAATATTAATAGTTACTCTCATATATCACAAATACTATCAGAAATGTTTTGGTAATTATTATCAAAAAGTTTGTTGTGGATTTTTTTAAACTGTAATTCAGATAGGAATTACTACATAGTCTTTTTAAGCTTTAGTGAGCAATAATACTTGTTTAAGCTACTCACTACTTTACTTCACTCTACTATCATATCTTGGCCTGATATTTCCATCAGAGTGGACCTCAGATGAAGTGTTTTGATTAACTGAGCATGCAAGATTTTTTGCTGTGTATAGAAGACCAGATCCTGAAGTGGGTTGTAAATATGTCTCTGAATGAGATGGAGGACTTTTCAGCATCCATAAGCAGTCCACCACCCTTGTTCGTGTTCAAGGAGGGCTTCAAGGCAAAGGGGGAAGGGAAAAGTGGTGACATATTGATAAAACGTAGAAATCATGAGATGCCCTTCCAGCAGATTGTTATGTGAGAGTCTGCACTCTCACCCTCATTTATTCCTACTTTTGGGATCTGTTGTAACTTTGGTCTCCAATAAAAGCAGATGTGATTTTTGGCCTGAAAAGTAAAAATCACTTTGTGTGCACCTGAAGTTGCATGAGAATTAAAAGCATGAGAATTAAAAGCACCATACATTCAATACAGCAACCTATTGACCCTCCGTTGTTTAAGTCAAGAGCAAGAAACACTGTCTCTGCTTGAAACACCTTTTAAGTAGATGGATAGCAATTGCAGAAACCAGAATTTGGCTAGGATGCTAAGAGCAGCAGGCTTGTGACATATTCCATGAAGGCCATTATGCCCAGCAATGTTTTGGCCTTGTTTTGTGCCATGCTCAAAAACAGAGCAGTAGTCTGTGGTGTGCCCCATTGCCACTTTTGGTAGAATATCAAGTGAGTGTGCTTAATTGATGGTGTTAATCTTTATGTACATACATACCTACACTAAGCACCTTTAACAAATTAATGTAACAAGCATGGGGAGAGCTGCAGCTCCAAGACTTCAGATTCACTTTGAACTATATTTACAGTATGCACTGTCAACAGTTTCCCTGCCAAAGCCATAAACCATCTCTGCGGGGTAGACTAAATACACCTCTTAACAGAGGACATGAGTCTCCCCTTTGGATTTCTCAGCTATAATACTGAGGGACAGAGGCTTAGCTGGTGTAACGCAGCACAGCTCCAGGGCAGCCAAGGAAGCACCCGATTCCTATTAGCTGCCCCCCAGGAGAAAGACCAGAGCTAAGGGTAGAAGATGAAAGGTAAACCCTGTGAAAACATTTTCTGAAACCTCTTGTGAATTAGATTTAATAACACTGTAACATCCAAGCTCACATCGAATGCAAAAATCTTTTTGCTGGAGATTAAGGTGGCAGTTTAAAACCCAACAAGATACAGAAGTAAAAACTTCTGATAAATTAAATTACTCATTTATAGGCTAATTAATTGCAAAGTTGGTTTAATCTCTAAATTCCATCATGTGCCACAGGAGTGCTGAGCTTTTATATAGTGGGGCAGTGCAAAACACATTCCATATCCAAGAAAATCTTGCCAAAATCCCTCTCAATGCTTTTTTTTTTTTTTTTCCCCCTTCTAATCCTTGTTTTGCTCTTGGTGATCATGGTAACAGTAACAGCTGTCGAACGTGGCTTCAGGCTGTCTGACTCCCTTGGGAGAATTTATGTGTTTTTCTACTTCCTTTCCTTATTAGGAGGCAGGAATCTGCGACACCTATTAGAACAAGTATGCATAAAGGGTAATGACTGCGCAATTTATTAGTGGTCTGTTCTCCTTCAAGCAAGCCATCAACTACAAGCACACAGTTTGTGCCAGGGATCACGACTGAATACAGTCTTGCCGTGCAGCAGGTGGGCAGCAACAGAGCTTCATGAAAGAGAGAAGTGTGGCTGGGGAGGTCAAATGCTGGTCTGCTTACATAAACCTCTTAACTGAATATCAATGAAGAGAAGACAGGATAGATGATGTTGTTGAATTTGTTTATCTTGAAGCCTCAGGTGAGAAAGGCAAATATCAGAGTCAGATCCCATAATTTTGTGCTAAAGTATTAAATTGAACACTTCTCAGAAGGTGATGTGCCTCCAGAAGGCTGTCCATGCAAATGGAATAATGGGAGATCAATGTGTTCTGATACACAGTGTAGTCATCCTCAGGTATTTCAGTTATATGCACTCTTATTTAATGAAACATTTTCAAAAAATCAAAAGTAAGACTTCTGGTCTGGAAGCCAATCACAGATGAAAATGACCAGGATTTTAAAAGCGGAGAAGTCAGTAGATTACACCTCATTTTTTGAAAATGAGGAACCTTGATTTATATTCCTTATGCTGGAGTACTTGAATGAAAGGGATTTCCTATCCCCAAGTTTGGGGCCATTCACATTCTTATACTGGTCCCATCTCTAATGCTACTTCTGGCCACTGAAGAAGGTGACATTCCTGAATTTATTTAAGCATGACCTGGCCTGGGTATTTGTAAGTATACTGCAGTCCCTTGCACAGAGATAATTGTACTGGATAATGCCTTGGCTGTGTCATCTAACAGAAACATAGAAGGAGTAAATAAAAAGCAGATATCCACATCCACACCTCCAAGAACTGAACTAATCATCTGATAGCAATACTAGCAAAAGCAATCGACTTCTATGGCAATACTCATTCTAAACAGTATCAATCTATATTCCAATAAACATCAGACCCTTTTTACATTATTGTGGGGTAGGAGGCAAAATAGTTGCCCTGAACTGCTGACATATAAACAAGAGTAGGCCCAAACACATTGACTCCACCAAGTGCCATACATCAGCGAGAACAGCAGGGCGCTGCTCATATTTTATTGGGTTGGAGTATTCTAAAAGCAATCCTGGACTAATTAATATAATAATATTTTAATATTACATGAGTATTTAATTACCTGTCTTGTTTGTAGGCAGCTGGGAAAGCTGTCAGCAAGTGACAAATTCTCAAGATAAGCAGATCTTTTTGTTCATGACAACATCCAGCTGATTTGCTTTCATGCAGTCCATGCACACGCAGAATTAGAACAATAATGACAATAACACGTGAAAATTCAGCTATATTAAACTTCTTTTTTAGGAGTAGCCCTTTGGAAACGGGTGATGAAATTAGATTAATGTGATGAAATTATATTAATGTAAAACATAAAAAAAATAGATTAAATAAACCTTGTTGAATTAAGACAGAGACTGGCAATTGGGAAGGAAAGAGGGTCATGGGAAAGCAAGTGCTGATGAAAGCCAAGTCTGTATAGAACAGGATTTTGCCAGTTTTTGTAGATTGCTCATACAACTATAACAATCAGCAGAAGCAACATGATAGCTCTTTGTTCAGATATTCTCACTGATTAAATCTTGATCTTGGAGCTAACAGCTAAACCTTCAGGCAGCAGGTATAATGTAATTGTTTGATCTGTCTAATTAAGAGTTTGGATGTCTCAACATAGGTAAAGCAGTCAGATGCCGCAGAGATGAATAAATATGCAGACAATGCAGAAATAAGAACAAGACTTCTTTCTGGTAATTGAATAAAAGGAAAGGATGCAGCCCCACCATGGCTTCATCTATAGGATGGCTGTATCCATACCCAGCAGGGTATGGATACCTGCATTTTTAGAAGCAGTAAGGCTTACAGTGCACTGACTCTGCATTGCCTCACCATCACCCCTTGCATGTCCAAGTCCAGTGTCACTTTGGGACAGGCTTGGTACTGTGGGATATGTGGGTCCAGACAGCTTGTCACATACATCAGGGAAAACCTGTGTGTGTCCTCTCCTCACCTTCACTCCTGCTACTTCGGGTGATGTTTTGCCAGGAGGCCATTTGTATGTTGCTTACTTGGTATTGCCAGAATATCCCATTCTCCTACATACCACCTCAGAGGTCACACTGTGCGTGTTTTCTGTGCATTATAGCTATTAAAGTTAAGTGTGATAAATATCAAAATGCCTCTTTATTCTTGAGGGGGTGTATAACAGAGGAAGGAAAAGAAGGTCAGTGAGTGATCTTGAGGTTTTCACCCATCCAAATGAGGGCAAGGTGCAACCCTTTTTCTTTTTGCTAGAGGGTGTTTTTCTTCCTCTGACTTTCCCATATGGAGGTATGTATTGCCTTAGTCAACCTGACAACACTGCAGTCACCTTCAATCTCTTTGTAAGTGTCCTACACCAATCCAGCCAGCACTGTAAACCAAGTTTCTTGAGCAAGTACTTCTCACCCAGATAATTCAGGCACATCAGCAGCAGCTCTGTCAGGTCCAAAGATGGAGAGATGATAATGAATGACAATAAAACTCGTGTATCTATTAAAAATATTCAACCAAAACCACAAAATCTAAATAACGTCTGTCTTAGCCATCACTGGAGGCCCATGGGGCACAACGCCTTCCCTGTCAGTGACACCTGAGGGAAGCTTATGCTGGTTTTTGTGCATTTCTTTCTGCTGAGTGCCAGAGGCGCTGAGCTCTGAGAGACACACAGCCATAGGGACGAAGGCAAACAATCTCAATCTTTCTCATCATCCAACTGTCAGGACAGTGATAATTTTTGATCACTTCTGCCTTTGACTGGATCTGAAGTTGTGGTATGGAGTTGTAAATGTTTGTATCCCATTACTAGATCGCTAAGCCATTCAGAATGTCAAGTGAGCTCTTATCTTACCAAGTAAGACCATCTTTAAAAATGCATTTGGTATCTGTCTCCTAACAAATTCTGTATACACACAATATATACAACAGTAAAATATGTGTTTATATAAAATATTACATTTTGCATTGATATTTATATTCAAGCAAGCACAATTTTAAATATAATGACTACACGTGTAATGTATGTGTATAGTACATTGACAAGGTTTATGTAAACACTATACTACTACGATAAATGTACAGATGTTCTCAGAGTACATAAGACATTCTAAGATTAGCAGTTAAAGTATCATTGCTATTGGGCTTGGCTGGTAAAAAGGTATGAGCATGTGTGTTAATAACCGTCCACAGTCCCAGTCTGTGACCAAGAAATATCAAAAAAGAAGGGAGGAAAGCAACTTCCCACTCAAACTGAGAAAAATCCAAGCATTGCTGTAGCACCACACAATGAGTTCAAATATCTTTAGGATTCAGTTTTGCCCTCAGATGAATATGCATTTCTTACATTTAACTTTTCTCTGGAAGTTTTGCCTTTCTGAAAGAACATCCAAAATCACCTGGGCTGCTCTCCCTTCCCAACCTCATCTGCATGTATGCACAAGCAGCATGCTTTTGCAGGATGTAGCTAGAAAATATGGTGACCTGGCCAGCAAACTATCTGTGAGCATAGAGAAAAATGAAGATCAGAATTAACTGCCATGTTGGAAATTTTGTCTGTTTGTCTTGTAAGTTTTAAAATCCCAACCAACCTGGGATTTTAAAGTTTCTCAGCTAACTTTCTCAGACATATTGGATTGGTCTCTACATTTCAGCTCCATTCCTGCCCAATTTTGTTCAAACAATCACTTCAATGGATTTTATCATATATATGTAAAAGCAAAACATTCCAGGATCAAATATTCCCCATAGACTGCACATTCCTGGGAGACACTGCAGTCATTTTGTACCCCAGGCACCAAAGGATGGACCTCTGTGTCCCTAAATCCCTTTGCCTATTTGTATAATCTGCCTTCTGGATATCTGCACACTAGCAGAGTTTTCTAGGAGTTCTTTTCCCTTGGGCTTTTTTTCAGTGCAGAAAACCACAGTTCTGCTGAAAAGCAGAGAGAGCGGTCCAAGATTTGTGTGTAAATGCAAATGTGTAAAGGTGAACATTCCAGTGGTCAAAAATGGCCCAAACCACAGAGAAGTTGTGACCCCTACCATGAACTCAAGAGAAGCTGTGTACTTCTGGCAGATGATCCCTGCTTTCCCCATCTGACTAAATACAATGACAATATTTACATCCTCTTAACTTTTTCTTTTTTTTTTTTTTTAATCTGAACAATAACTTCTTCCTATAATTAATATCCTGTAGTAATTTGGCAGCTCTTACATTAGACAGAGAGATGTTTATGCACTACCTCAACTATTAACAAGACAGAGATGCAAGACAAAGCACTCTATGATTTAAGAGAGTACCCGATTTTCTTGTTTCATGTTTCCTTTTTTGTGTAGTGAAAATGGAGGTATTAGAAGGAGACTGATATCCTTGTTACTAGCCTTTTGACATCATGCTTAATACTAACTTTGATAAAATTGGCAGGTGATGATTGAGAAAGCTAGCTTCCTCCATGAGCACCCTCGGCTCTGCCTTCTGCCTTTCAGTGACAGCATATATGTCATGGAGAGGATCAAAAGCCAGAGAAGTCAAATATATAAACAGTTCAAGTGGTAACTGGCTTCATTAGGTGGCAGAATATTTTAAGAGAATTGATAATACGTAATTAAGCAGACATGGCCTTATTTCATCAGGCAGACATGAATAATGCTGAAATCTTTTTATAGCACACATTTAATTTAGACACCCTCCTCCAGTGATTGAAGTCATGTAGGGTCTGGTTCTCATTTATGCCTAGTCTCTAACTGAATACTAACTTTCCAGCCATAAACAGCCAGTGGGCTTACTGCAGGCATCAGAGGGCATGTGATCCTTTTGGAGGGATTTGAAATCTGTAAATAAAAGAGCATTAAATAGTCTGTACATTTACGCAGCAACAAAGGATGAAGAAACAGAGAAATGCTGTCTCTTTATCGTTATTGCCTTTTAAGAAGGAAGAGAAAAATGTGCAATCCAGTGCACCGCACATCTCTAACAAAACATTTGATATTCAGAGCTGAAGAAGTATTTTCTCCTCGAAGTGACAATGACAGCTAAGCAATTCTTCAGAGCACTTCAGGCTATTGTTTTAAAAATAGAAAGGGTGTTCCAGTTCTTCCGAACATAATAGTTTTCATTTTTTAACAAAAATGTAAACTCTTCTCATGCAGACTTCTAACTTCTACTTAACATCATTTCCCAGCCAATAGACATTGCCATGGATGATGTTGCAGTTATGTTAAATGTTAAAAAAAGTTTAGCACACCTAAATACTTTTCTGCAATTATATGTTTTAAACTAGCCTTTGCTTTTAAAAAATAAAGCTCCTTATTAGTAATTCTAACTTTTAGAAAATATTTGGCAGCTGCTCATGAAAAGTCACTTTTTCCAAAGTTTTTTCTCCTAAATACTTTAATACACACAGGACTCAGTCTAATTACTTTCAGCATTTACACATTAGAATGGAATGACTCTGAAGAAGCTGTCTATTGCCTTGGGTAAAGAATATAATATTAAAACCCTCAAGCAGGGTCTACCACATTTAACCCTTTTATAAATTACCTCTATGTGCTATTCTTAGCATTTTAAATTCTTGTGAAACAGATCCAGAAAAAAATATCAAAGCACTGACTAAGGTTATAGCTGTATGATGAGACAATTAGAAACTTCATTTGGGAAAAATAAGATCACCTTTCAGTTCAGTCCTGCACTATAGGTCCCTGAACTGGTTTAATCTCCCTGGATTTCCCCTCTCTGTTGCCCAGCCCCTGCACTGGATTATAGGAGAGGATTTGGGGAAACCCAAGGGAAGGACAAGCGCTCTGAAAAAAGGAAATTAGGATGCTTTTGCTGAAATTAGGATGCTGTGCTGAAAAGCATGTGCAGTTAACCTTAAAAACATTAGCAATGCATCTGTTTTTACTGAAGATTAACAGTAAGACTTATGGGCTGCACAGACTCTAGTGTGGGCTGATAAGCCTCAAAACTATCTTCCTCCTTTTTCTCCTAAAGGCTGAGGAGACATTTCTCCAGCATTATTCCTGTGGAGCTGAGATAAGCTGGAATGCCACAGCAAGTCTGGTGTATTTATCAGTCAGTGAAAACTTTGTCTCAAATGAAATGCTAGTTCACAAGCACATCAATCACTTTTTTAATTTCCAAGAGATAAGCCAGGCAATGTTTATTAAGACTGGTTAGTGCACCACTGAATACAGACATACTGTGCATATTCACCAGCTGCGCTATGTGTCATGTTATGAATAGACCACTTTTATATGGATGTTCTAGGGTTGTGCTCTACCTATATATTGTTTCAGAAGCTGAAGACAGCTCAGAATGCAGCAAATGCAGTAAAGGCTTGCATTTATCACTGCTTATCATCTTGATGATCAGCCTTGTTAGTATCCCAAAGTCCTGAGTGCATCGGTCTTGCAGGGGCCCTTCCTTTCCCTTGCCTCCCCTACCTATGGGAAGATAGAAGAGGCTCAGGATTTATTGTGATCCTATATGGCAAGTTCATTGCTGGTCAGTACCATGGCTTATACTTGCTTGAGCAAGGCTGGGGGATGAGATTTATATCCTCTGAGAAGCCATTGCCTCCAGGGATGAGGAGTCCTGAGTACCTCAGAATTACAGTCTCGCTCCATCAACCCAGCTCCAAAATGGTGGGGCAAGGAATTGGCCTTTTTCTGATTTTTGAATCACTCAGTGATATCAGTCAACAGGGTTTAAATTCTCACTTTGATCATGAAAAATGGGCCAAATGATCCAGCTAGAAAGATTTCATTTCCTTTGACAACTAACAGGTCCACTCTAGTTTGAGGGGCTGTCTCTAAGGCAATGCAGTAAGGTGTACCTTTACTGCCACATGATGTTTTCCAGAAAGTATATTCCTGGTAGAAAGCATCCACTGGAAGACACCCATACAGAAAAAGTACAACTTTTTTTGGTCTATTTGCCTTCCTGTATATTTTTACCTGTTGATCCATTATTAGCAGTTTTGCATCTGAGTTATTTACTGACCCTTCAAGTGCCAAAGTATTCAGTGAAATAATAAATCCCACTACCCAAAGGATTTCTTCCCAGCAGATTGCAAATTTTTTTTGCAGTCTTTATGTCTTTGTCCGCTGATGGACGGGGCATAAGTTACACAAAGAGCAGGTTTTCATACATGAAACCAGCAAAGAGGGGCTTGCACAGCTCTGAGATAATCTTTTCAAGTAGTAATAATTTAAAAGAAAGATAATGTCCCTGTTGTCTGTGTAAGGACTAAAGAGGCTTCCCTTCCCATAACAGACAGGGAGGGGGAGAGACCAGAGCTCCATTCATTGTGCACAATGGGAGTCTTCTTGCACTCCTTCTCAAGGCAGTTTAAAAAGTCAGCTATTACCCAGAGCAAATAAAGGGCTAAACATGGGAAACGGAGAACCTGAAGGGCCATGAATAAAATCTGTCCCTGTTAGCAAACCAGACTCATCAGGCTCTAATCAGTGAGGAACCAGCTGTGCTGCCAAGGCCTGAAATATTTAAATCCTGGTGACAGACAAGATATAAGCTCTGTGAGTCTGTATTTCAGGCTGCTGTCAAAGGTAACTGTTTGGTTTTGCAAGAGGAATGAGCTGAGAGAGTGGAAGACAAGAGGCAGTAACTGAGTTACTAATTTTTGTATTTTCTTCGGCCTTCATCTCCTTTCTTAGAAAGTCTTAGTGTAGACACAGACAAGAGGATTCTGCTCCCAACCTAGATCCAGCTGAGCCATACACCTCAAAGATGCCTTCCAGCCTTCCCACTGCCCTTCAAGCCCTGATGAGGAGGAAAATCCAACTATGTGCCAAGCAAGGGACCATAATATGATCGCTAGAGAAAGCTCACTTAAAAAAAAAGAAAAAAAGATGTGGCAAAATTCAAACATTTAATTCATGTTAAATCTAGATGTGCACAGCTCTGCTCTCCAGTAGAAACTGAAACTATTCTTGTTACTTTTTCTTTCTCAAAGCCAGTCCGCATCTTTCAAATCTCACCTTCTTGGCATTGTCTTCAGATGTCACCAAGAAGATTTGGTGGTGCTTTTTTTTTAAAACAGAACTGTTTTAGCAAAGGAACACCTGTTGTCTGTAAGAGATAATGCATTTTCTTTCACTTAAAAGGGAAACTGTGGGAAAGGTAGCTCAAGAAGCAGGCCATTTTTTTTTTACCCTAAGTAACAAGTAATTATTTCCAGCATTTGAATATAAAATAACATTTCTTTGGGTCACAGAATTCAATAGAAATTAATCACTTCTATGCTCATTTTTAAAAAGTGGACGTTGAAACTGTATTTAGAGCTGTAGGTGGGAAAACCAATCTGAATTTGCATGGACAAACTTTGGATAATTGTGCAAACAAGGCAGATCAAGGCATTCTTTGTGGCCTGCTAAGAATTGTATTTTAAAATCTGGTCATTATTTGCTTGTTCTTACAGTGCAATTTGGATATGACTGTATTGTTACCAGCTCATGTTTTTGCACTGTGATAATAATTAACCACACAGGGCTGGCAAGTAGATGCAGGGGAAAAGAAATTTCTTAGTTTTTGAATTGTGCTATACTTTGCAAAATCAACCCATTTTTATTTCCATATTTGAAGGGAAGGAACCCCAAAAGAAAGTAAAATATAGGTCAGGAACACACTTTTGACAGTTTAAAAAATATTTTCTTTCAGTTAAAAACATGATGCTATCAACTCTTCAGCATGAAGACACAGAGTGAACCCCTCTCTGTTGCCTTTGGGAAAGGAAAGCACCATCATTGTGCTACAAATTATTATTATGGTAGAGCATGTGCTGCAGTCCATGTCCAGATTTCCAGATAGTGAGGAGACTATGCTGAAGTTTTTGCAGCTATAAATCCAACATACCCCTGGAGTGAATTAAATTTACTGCATGCTTACAGCAGCCAGAGATGCTTAGGCCCATGGAATACACTGTGTCATTGTGCTAGACATCTTGCAAAGACAGAATAGGAAGAAGAGTCTGCTTCTTGGAGATTAAAACCAAAATAAAAAGTAGAAATAAAGAGTGAAGGAGGAATATATGTACAATAACTATTAAGGGAATGACTGAAAGGGAGTGTAAGAAAAAGCCATGCTGACTGGGAAGAAAGTGTCCATGGGTTACAAGTAATTCCACAATTAGACAGTGATAGAGTACAAGTGACTTGGGGTGAAGTAGGACTTCTTAAAAGTGAAAAATGCCTTTGTTTCCTGGGACTGGTGAAAGTTAGAGAGGGGTGGAACTAGCTGGATCCTAATTCCTTTTATCTTGCCCAAATACTGCTGGGAAGTAGACAGAGCAAGAATGATTATCCATTTCATGCAGGCAAATTTGAGGATTTTTTGCTGGAGAGGATTGGTTGACCTTTTAGAGATCTGACACAGTTGCCTAAAAATAACAGCCAGAGGAGTATCTGTTTGGTTTCTTTACCCTAACATTTTGTGTCCCTTCCTAGCTGTGTTATGAAATTACTGTAGAAATACTACACATAAAATGCTTACTGACCAAGCCACAGTATGCTTCTTGCTGATATATTGGCTTCAGAAGTTTTGTCAGTGACACAGACCTCAGCTCCCAAGTGTAGTAGCACAGACATCCCTGTGGTGGCTTAAAACCCAACACACTATCGAAAGACATCATGGTCAAAATGGCTTGTGTTGGTTGAAGAGCAAACAAGCAAGCACTGAATGGCCACACAGTCCTCCTCCCATGCAAGGACAACACTGTGGCAGACCTCTGCCACCTGGGAGAAAAGGCAATGCAAAAGCAGAGGACAGAAGCAGCAGTGGGGTGCTGAAGCTGGAGGGCAGGGGCCTGACAGCAATCAGAAGACAAAAGCAGTTGAACATCAGAAAGTAACCACATAGTTAAATTAATAATTTCACAGATTATATAAGGATTAGCCTGAGAGAACTGCTACATAAGAATCAGTGTTCACAGCTTTCATAAGGACAATTAAAATATATGCCTAATACACAACTTCTGCCACTGCATTTCAATAATTTCCTTGGTTTTTGTATCCAAGCATAGGAGCTGATTTTCTCCCTAGTAATAGATAATGTAGATAATATTAGTCCAAAAGACTGTGGCTGCTGGTCCATTTCCAGACTTTGTATCCTGGCGTTCACATCAATGGAAATTTCTGGAGGGGCATAAGATATATATTCAAAATTAGTTACCAGGTCTTGGATTGAAGATTCCTAATCAGTGGGGAGGAAATATGCCTATTGACTGGACCTCATTCACCCAGGCTTTGAGCTCCTCCTCTAGTCAGACTTCATCCACTGAGAGGCTGTGGGATCAAACTTGAGAGAACAGCCCAAGCCCAGCAGCTGGCCTTGGTCATCTGTGACATGGCCTTTTTCAAGGAAATAGCTGACTTGAAAGGTAGAAAGAAGAGATGGCTGGAGACAAAACTCTTTTGTTGGTGAGAGACCAGCCTGCTGCGGCATCACCATGGCTTATGATGCATATATGGATCTACCTGCATGGGAGAATTGGGGCAACAGGGTCCACAGCAAGATATCCTTTATATGTCAAAGAGTACCAGAAGCCCATGTGTAAAAACAATATAGTGCACCACTGCTAATAAAAATGGCCACTGTGCATAAAATAAAGCCCAAAATAGCCTCAGCTTATTTTTTTTTCTGGGGGCAGTTGCTTGTCATTCAGCATCATAATTAACATCAGCACATTCCCAAGTGTCTCCTCCCCACACGGCTAGTTTGGGAAACATCAGGCTATCTAAGTTTAACCAGCTTTCTAGGTAAGATATTTGGGTGCCATATGAAACATACTTGGACAGTTTGGGTCAAATATGAGAACTTACAGTTCTTCACAGAATATTTCACTTAGTGTGCCCTCCAGTTTCTGGATCTAGCAGAACTTAAGCTACCTATAAGGGATAACAGGGACAATGGATTCTGTGGAACAGGGAGCTGGAAGTGTTCTGCACACTCTAGAGAGCAGCTGTTTTCTTTTTACTTTAAGGAACTCTCCATGCAATTATTATTGTTGCATGCAAGGTTTGTTTCCTCAAGCAAAACAGGACTGAATGACATGCTTTCAAGTTTAAATCTGTTTATCAGGCAAAATAGATAAGCAAAAAGGATTATCCTCATGAGTAAATACTGTAGGCATGATTTTCAAGATTACAACTCAGCAAGCCATACTTCATCACAGCATACATCGAGTGCTATGCATGTGCTAAATTGGAAAAACTGAAGTCTATAGTTTCAGGCTTCACTTAACTAGAGCCTGGCTGAATCAGGATAGGAGAAAAACACCTCCTGCCTAGATAACAAAGCCTCTATCTTATTTATAAAAATGCCAATGGCAGCAACTTTTTATTAAATTCATATGGTAATATTCCCCAAGATCTTCATGAGATACAGAAAAAGAAGAGCATTCTCTTCTGCCTTTCAGACATCTTTAAGAATTAGCAGATGCTGCTTGGTTATGTGCTTAGTATGTGTATTTTGTCTTACTTCCTGGTATGAATAAAACTCTGTTAAGCCCTATGTTCATTGCATGTTAAGGCAGGGTATGTATATGTCTGTGTATGTGTATATATTAATGGATACAATTTATCAGCCTATTTTATTTAAAAATAAGAATTATACCGTTTATCCATTTATATATAACTTCTGACACTATGTATCATTGTCTCTTGTTTTTCTCTGTTTCTTTCATTAACCATTTTTCCTTTTTCATCCTCTCTCTGATTGTCTCCATGCATCCCTATTACATATACTTTCTTACCACTTAAATTTTCCTTTTTTTTTTATTTTCACATAATTCAGTGCTGCACTATACAAGAAGCTTATATGTGTTTCTCTGTGCCTGCAGCTTTTTGGGTACTGCTGACTCATGTTCAACTTGCCAGGACCCCCAGGTCCCTTTCCATGGCACTGCTTTCTAGCGTCTCATTCCCAGTCTGTCCATACATCCAGGGTTGCCCCATCCCAGGTACAGAATCCAGCACTTTCCCTTGTTGAACTTCACATGCCTGGTGATTGCCCAGATCCCTGATTTGTTGAGGTCTCTCTGCAGGCCCTCTCTGCCTTCAAGGGAGTCAACAGCTCCTCCCAGTTTTGTGTCATCTGTGAACTGGCTCAGTATCCCTTCCAGTCCTGTGTCCAAGTCATTTGTGAAGATGTCAAAGAGCAGAGGGTGGAGGATGGGGTCCTGTGGAACCCCAGCAGTGACAGGTCCCCAGTCTGATGTCACCCCATTCACTGTAACCCTTTGTGCCTGACCTGTGAGCCAGTTGCTCACCCATCACATGATACATTTATTCAGGTGGTTTTTTAGTACCCCCAGAATAATCTTCTCCATAACTTTACCAGGCACTGGAGTGAGACTGACAGGCCTGTAGTTTCCAGCATCCTCCTTCTTGCCTGTCTCAAAAATTGGGACATCTGCCAGATTCCAGTCATCTGGGACCCCGCTGGATTCCCAAGACCACCCAAAATTCAATGAGAGAGGTTTTGTAATGACATAAGACAGCTTTTTGAGGACTCTCAGATGAATCCCATCAGGTCACATATATTTGTAGAGATCCAGTTGGAGCAGGACATCCTGCACAATTTTGGGTTTAACTGGGTGTCGATCATTCTCTCAGTCATGGTCCTCCAGCTGAGGGCACTGAGACCCCCTTGGTCTGTCATCTGTGTGGAAGACAGAGGCAAAGAATGCGTTAAGTACCTCTGCCTTACTTTTCTTCCTACCTTTCATTAGAGGCTCAAGATCTATTTAGCACACTCAACTTTTATTAAATATTACTAAAACTCTTGTTGTAGGACAAAAATGACAAATTTTGCCACAAAATTGAAACCTCCAAAACCACATTACCCTAGGGAAAGCTAAACAGCCTTCTGGATAAACCAAAAGACTTCTGGAGAGAGATAAGATATTTCACTTTTTAGCTGGCAGCCATGAGAGGAGTTAATTTTTATCATTTTTCCAATGAAGGATTAATGAAAACAAGTAGAAAACCAAAAGTTACTCCCCATTCACCTTACAGGAAAATAGCCAGCTCAGTTGTTTGATTTCTGCTGAGAAAACATATGGACATTGGCCTGGAACTTTAACAAGAAACAAATTTTCAACTTAAAACCTGAAGGCAGACATTACTAACAGACATTCCTATTTCCTGCCTCCAGCAGCTCCTGAAAACAAAGCAGATATTCATCCCCACTGGCAGCCACATTCCCTTGCTTCCCATTGGTGCATCCCCAGCTGCCCAGCACTGTACCTGGGCCCCACCTGCTCTAGTTGAGCCCTGGCCGTAACTGGGGAGGGATGTACCAGCCCCTCAATGGCCTCAGTGGAAAAAATCCAAATGCCACAAAATGGTGCTTGTCCCTCAGGATCCCATGTGGGGATTAGCAGGGGCTCATGGGGAAAGGCTGAGTTCAGTGGAAGTTTGAAAAGAGTCAGGGAGGAAACCAGCAGCAGAAAGACACCTGAGCATGGGTGGGGAGGGGAAAAAAGTTGGGAATTGGCTGGTATGTGGAAGATGTTGATCTCATTTCTGTGTGTTCTGTGGGCCTTAAGCCACTTGCATAACTTCCTCTATCCACTGTGGAATGACCTTCCCTTCCTGTCAGACACTGTACACTCAGCTTTCCGGGGCAGAGGTTGTATTTTTGCTGTGTGGTTTTGCCTGGTTACCTCCATAGCTCTCTGTTGTCACCCACTTCCACTCTTCCTGGATGTGTCTTGGCATTTCCTAAAGCCCTGGGTGCTGTGCTGTGGCCTGTCCCTGCTTACCCGTGTTTTGCATCCCAGCCCAACAAGAGTGGGGTTATGTTGGCACCCCAAGGACCTGGCATGGCACAGCACATAATAGTGTAAGGGCTTGCAATCATCTCTGCTGCCTGGCACAGTGGATCTGACAGCTCATATCAGGCCATGGGTATCACTGTCAGAATAAGTACTATTACTACTACTACTAATAATAATGCAATGTGACTAAAATTTTCAATACCTGGTGAATAACAATTTCAGGGGACTCTTGATCTCCTGATCATGAAAGAAAGGAAAAACAAAAAATGGCTTGGCATTCAAGCTGATTGGCTCGGGAAGGATCAGAAAGAGTCAAAGATGAACACACCATAATGATCAGCATGATGTGCTGCAGCAGAGCAGACTTGGTGTCTGCAGGGAGCCCAGAGCTTCTCAGTTTCCCCTGTCATTCTGCGGCTTTCATTTGAATGTTTTGGAATGCTGTGCCTGATGAATTTTGAGACCATTGGGACAAAATCCTGCATTCTACGTTGCTTGAGAAGGACTAGATTTTCTTCCCAAGGTGCTGTGTTGATAGCTGTATCTGTCACTACCAGAAGAGTATCATTCTGGATCTTTTGGCTGGAGGGCAATAGATCTTTTATTTCCAGTCGAAGTAAATACCACATTTTATCTTTGTTCTCAGTAATAACATTTTCTTGAGCTAAGTCGGCTCCATTTTGACTAAACACAAATGTGAAAGACGTTGTTCAGATTTGTATTCTTTCATGAATGATTTTGGCCAAGTTCACATCTGAGAACAAGTTGAGACTGAAATTCAGGTTTCATGGAAGTGACTATTGTCACAGATGTAATCTCAAAGTAGTTATTGTCTCAAAACTTCAGGTTCTTCCAAATCCCTTCTGAAGTATTTAATCATCTGACCAAGGCATCAGATGGGGATTATTGCTCTGGATTTATTCTAAAGGCATGATCTTTGAATTCCACGTTAAACACCTTTAGTATCAAGTAATCCTATTTTGGCATGATTATAAATCCCAGTTCCAGAGTGCAGAAACAACTCTGTGAAATGTTTGAGGTTTTTTTAACATGGGCAAGCAGCTGATTCTCCCTCCCTCTCCCATCTTGCAATTTCATTCTCATAAATGCTTCCATTCTAGCAGAATTTTTCCCAGAAAAAATCAACCTCATAGCAGACACTCAACATTTCAACTTGAATTGTTTGGCAAAGTGATAAGCAACTGAAAGCAATATTTTTTAATGGGAAAAAGTCTTGCACAGCTGTCTCTGTATCACTCATTATTTTAATGTTTGTCTAGCTGTGGTATTGCCAAGGCATTTATTACTGGAGTATTTAGGACACTGGCTAAATGTCAATTACTTCTCCAGACGTACTGCAAAGATTTAGCAAAATATAACAAAAAGGTTGCTTTCCCTCATGGTTGGTACATGCAGTTTTGGCATCCCAGGAAAGGCATCTTGTTAAGATCAAGTGAGTGGAGAAGGCCTTTGAGAAATTCAGTAACTCCCAAGAACTTCACGTGATTGACCTGAAATGATTGTTATTTTTCTTCTGTGTGTTGAGGTACTTTCAGTTTTCTTCAACTTTTCCACAGACTTTTTAAAAAGAGTTGGATAATACTGTGTTTAATGGTGTTACAGTTACACATGCTAAGACTAGAATAATTGAGCCTCCTCCTTGTGACTGTAATCTGATTTTCCTGGCTGTGATCCTTCAGCTCATGCACTGGTGAGGGAATGCGTTACTCACAAACTAATCAGTGCATCTGAATTTATACACCATTATTAATACCTTTGTTTCATGCCAAAGTAAATTTGTTGTTTTTTAAAGCATGAACATGGGCAGTGCCTGGCCTGAGGAAAGGTTGACACGCATAATAGATATGTTAGCTGGAACAAAGCTACTTTAATGATCGATGGAAAAAATACTTGGAAGAGGAAAGCTTCACTGCCTGTCAGACATAATTAGACACAAAACACAAGAAAAGCACATATGGGCCTAGATTTTAGTGGGCTAGGACCACTCAAAGATAGGTATCCAGTAGAGCTGGTGTCTTGGGGTGACTTTATGATGTTGTATCTCCTATCGCTCCTCTATGCCCAGAAATTAATTTTGTGCCTTTTCTGTGCCTTTAAACTGAGCCTGAGAGGGGGGAGAGAAAAATCCAGCAAAACTTTCAAAGCAGTTTGCAGTTTGTTTTCAAGGACACAGAGACAGACACTCCTCTGCATTCTGCTTTCTGTGGTAGAGAGAGGAGGAAGCGCACTGCTTGCTTTCCAGCCAGCTTTCGGCTTTTTTTCTCCAGAGGGAGATGGAGAGTTGAACTTTCATTTTCCTGGGACTTCATTTTTTCCCTTCTTCTTTTTTGAACTGTTTCAACATCAGAACATATCGGGACTTCTTCCACCGAGGGGGAGGCCCTGGAGGAGGGCCCACCCCATCCCAGCTCCAAGGAGGAGAAGAGAGGCTACCTACGGAAGGACTCTGAAATTTTCCCAGGTTTTCTCTCCACACTGAAAGGTTTTATTATTTAGCATTATTATCCTCTTCCAGTGTGTTTGTTAAATAAATAGTTTTTATCTCTTTCACTTTCCTTCAAGGAAAAAAATTCTTTTTTTTTCCCCAAACCTGGTGGGGGAGGAGTGGTTGTAATCTGCCTTCTCTCAGAGTATATATTTCCAAATTTGTCCAAACCAGCACAACTTACATCCACACCAGATCAAGACAGATGAATTCAGATGGCACCTGAGACAAGAGAGAACTAGCAACAGGATGGGGTAGTGGCAGATCAGTCCCAAGTGAGAAGACTGAGTCTGTGGCCTCACAAAGGAAATCTGGGATGACAAGGCAAGAGAAGGCTTAGTGGCACATGGGGTCATAAAAATATGCTTGAAAACCTCTGCATATGACATTCAAAGAGTAGTTTAAGGTATAGAATAATGCCAACAAAAGGATTCATGGGGAAATACTAAGTATGGATATATCTAAGCCAGAAGTTAGATGGAGGTTTCTCACCCTGGTGACACAAGGCTCTGGAGCAATCTTCTGACGGAAAGCAAAGGACGGCCACAGGGTTGTGGTATGGAGCCTGTGCAGGTTACAAGGGAATTGATATGGTGTCGACCCCAGGGAGGAGGAGGCACCATTGATGGAATTCTGCCCTAGACCATATTCTTTTGTGACCACTTGTGGAAATAGATAAACTATCAAACCATATTCCCTCAAAGGACAAAGGTTATTGCACACAACATGTAACATTTATTTCATGTACTATATGGGACACAGGGGATGCATTATACCGAAATCCCTCCTAATGACAGTTTCCTACCTGTGTGCAAAGGATACAACTCAGCAGCTCATTTCCTAATCCAAGTAAGTTTCTAATCTTATTTTTCTCTCCAAGACCATTTTTTATGAACTCTGATTGCCATTCTCTCAGTCTTCATGAACCAAAGGTCTGGTGCCAGTCTGCTGAACTTGAGTGAAGTAAGCTGAGGGGATCCCTTGAATAAGAACGTGGATGCCCTATCCCACACCAGGCCTGTTCTACCCACTGGTGCATAGTGAGACTCAGGAATGAAATCAATAGCTTCTTATTTCCCTTTTACTTTTTCCGCCTTTGTTGGAAGAATCTAACCTTTCACAGGACATTTGATCTCACATGTTTCTTTCTTGCAAGATGTATGAAAAATTGCGTACCTCACCTTCCCCCATATTAATCATGGATAGTTAGTAACACTCTCTCTTTCCATTAGTGGAGGGAAAAGAATCTTCAGTTTTCAGATATTTCTCTTAAAATTTCACTTGCTATAATTAAATTTTTCTGTTAGTGTCCTTGGAGATTAATTGAATTGGCTGCACTTACAGCATGTATTTTCTGCCTCATTATTGGCAAAATGATACCACATCAGCAGAATGCGCCATGCTGGAAGCTGTCCCATCTTCTGAGAAACCTCCTCACAGCTATCATAACATGCAGTCAGCATTCAAGAACAAAAAGTAAGGAAAGCTGAATCCAAAGAAACTCCAGTATTGTGGTTAGAGAATATATAAATATTTCTTGTATGATATGTTGTCCTTGCTTTTATAAAGACATTAACCCTTTAAAACCACTGGCCAAATAAAATGTCCACAGATTTTTTTTTTTTTTAAATTACTGCTTTTGCCATTGAAGCTGGATCTAGGTCTCGTTCTCAATCATTGATTAAGTCCTGAGAGTTACATCCCTTTGTTTTAGCTAGCAAAGGCAAGGTTTTAGCACAGCAAGGTATTACTGACTCTCATTCTGTCTCTCACACACACTCACACTTTCTCACTCCCTCTCTCTCTTCTCTCCCCATGTATATGGGTGTATGCATATGTATACACACATGTATGCATATACATATGCATATGGATGGTTTGTTTTCAGCTTTTTGAGTAATTTGAACACTACAGAGCAAATCAGAGTCACAATTTTTAAACACATTTTTGAAAGGGGACAGTAATGTCAGGCATATTGAGTGATATGCGCTACCATGATGACAGCCCAGGTTAATCAAGCTTGTCCCATTGAAGTGAAACCAGACCAACAGTAGGAGGACTTCTTGAAATATATGCAGCCTTATACTGCCAGACATTTTATATTTTTGAAAAAAATTGTGTTTGATTATTTCATTAATTTACAGTCATATTGCTAATTTTTTCAGATCTGTCAATAGAATGATAAATGTCATTGATTCAGCACATGGTGGAGGTAAAAGAAATAAACATCTTTGGGTCTTGGAGTTGGCATTGTTGCTTTTAATGTGAAAAGGTCACAATATCACACTTAAAATATACACAACTGGAAAGAAATGCAAATAAATAAACAGTGGCTCCCACTGGGATAAACAGAGAAACTCTTGCCTTACGAAATAATCATCCTCTGTTCCCATAAAGCTCATCATTGACACATATCCACAGATATATATACCGATTCTCATTTGCACCTCCCTTCCTCAGTCGTGCTAATACATGGCCATGGAAAGACTGCTCTAGTGCTCTCTGCCCCTGGCAACAAGAGGCAGGGTGGGAGAGGAGCCACTTGGTAAATGTGACTTGAGTCACAAGGCTGTGGAGCATCTCTCAGCTGAATCATTCGTACTTTTCAAAAAGTATTGGGCAATGCTTTGGGACTCAGTGACCTGCAGGGACATGGTTTGAACTGTTCTGCTTCTGTGTGTGGGAGGGAGGAAGGCACAAGTTTTACAAAGGACAAGTCCATTAAAAAAAACAACAAAGCAAAGCAAAACCACCAGCCTATCATTCTACTGCAAAATATGCTGGAGGATTTCAGGACCTTCATTGCTGAAGGCCCTCAAATTCTTGTCCAGACATAAATATGTGAACAAATTAGGCTCTTCGTGGTTTTGGCTGATCCCAGCCATGTTTAGTCTTAATCTATCTCAGTCATGAGCTACCTTTTAAAAATAACATTTTGTGGTTCCAAAACATCTTTAGCTAATCCTTGCTTAGTTTGGAAAGGAATTATATTTGGAAGGATGCACATGTCCATGTGGCTTTGAGGGATACTCCCTTTACGGTTCTCATCCATCATAAATTTTCTTGAAAAACAATATATAATGCTCCAACATCATGCTACTGAATACTGGGTTCTAAACAATATGCTTTTTTTCCAGGGGAACCTACAGCTTGTAGACAAAAAAAAAAAATAATGCTTGAAAATATGCCAAACTGATACATGAATGTTCTTGGATCTTCTCCATTTTGGAAGTCAGAGGCATCAGTGCTACTTACCACACAAGAAGCTAAGGAAGAAGAAAAGAAAATTTTATAATATTTCAAAGATCACAACCACAAATGTGTCTGGAAAATGCCTGACATTTCACATGGAGATGTAACGCTCTCTGAAGAACAAGAACTTGGCTTTAATTACTGAATGTAAGGAAAACAGTTTCTGAGATTAGTTTCCAATCCATGCGTAATTGAAAGAAAGCCTTTTAAATGGTTCATTTCAGGACATCTTCTGCACTCTTTTCTCAAGTGAAATATTAATTTTCATTTGTCATTCTCCTCTCAAATTAGCGCAGTCTGAGAGACTGCAAGTCTTGAGAAATATGGTATCAAATTCTCTTTTTTTACTTCTTAATCAAACATTTGTTGCTTTGCACTTCACCATTTAAATACTCTGCTGAAATTTTTAATCAATGACACCATTCCAGAACAGTGTATTTTAAAGCACATTTCCTAAAAAAGAACTGTTCTCTTCTGCAGAAAATGTAGACAATGCTTAAGCTTCTCTAAAATTCTTAAAATAGGCTTGCATGGTGTGAAAACTGGGTGTATATTTTTTCTAAAGCTTAAAGTTGAATGTAACACTGTCATCGTAATCTTTTGTGGATAGCCTTCATTTATATTATAGCTAACAGTGTGTATGTACCTCTCAAATAAGTACTTATCAGTGAGGGCACTATGGTCAGTGTACTAAACATAAAAGTTCTTAAACCATTTTGACACTTTTACAATGTTTCAATTTTGTGGTAAAAATTTAATCACAGGAGTTTTGCAACCAGTTTTCGGTTTGTATCTTCAGACTGCATTTGTGCTGGAATTAAATGTTTTGAGAGCACGTCTGCTGGATCATGTGGATATGCGCTAATACAGCCAGCATGCACACATCTGAGCCCACAAGAAACAGCACATAAATTTGTGGGCAAGAAAAATGATGAGTACAGTTGTAGAAGCCAGATCAAAACCACCTACAAAACAGTTTGGAAAAATTCAGACATAACATTCCAAGGGCACAAAACCAAGGCTATGCAGTGCTGTCTGTGCAATTTGAAACAATTCAGTATTAAATTCCAGAGTATATGCAATTGCACAAAACATAAAAACCGTAGGGAAAAAAAGTAAAATAATTTTCAAATTAGGTCTGGTTTGTGAATCAATTTCCAATTCTCTTGTTTCCACTAAGCAACTGGAACTGGAAAGTAATAAAACTGAGGAACTGCTGTTGTAAGGGATTTTGGAGTGTCTCTGTTAGCTTTTGACAACTGGTGCGGGGGGAGAGAGGGAAGAATGATATCAGCAATTTCCAAAGTAATTTGCCATTTCTTGTATTATTCAAGCCATGTTAGTGGAATCATCCCCAAGAATAGTGTTACATGTTGTGTATGCCAGATGCTTTGGGTCGGTTCCTCAGAGAAATGTGATTTATGCAGCCAGCCCTTGCATATGATGCTACAAGGACTTGCTGTCTCTACGCACAGCACCCGGTACAGAGTCACATCAACAGCACTGCAAACAGCTGCAGCAAGGAGTACAACCCTAACACGTATGGGTAGCTAAAGAATGCTTCAGTAAACATGTACAATGATCTATTGATTTAATTACATATCCATAAACTTCCCTATTTCTGTGCGTATGTAGATTTTTTTCCTTTTTTAAAAAGTAGTTTTCTTTAATGAACTAAAATGAGCCTTTGGGGCTTCTGTGTGAGCCAGACTTGCACCCAGATGCTGGTGCTGCTGTTGTGTCCATCCGAAATAAATGTTTCTTTAAACGGCCTGCAGTAAAAGTCCAAAATCAGGGGTCCTGCCTGTTTTGGCTTCTTCTTTATCCTAATGAATGGGATTTCCCAGGTGTCAGGCTGCTATCCACACACATGATGACAGCTGAGTTTTGTCCAAAGTCTGCATATATATTTGGTGTTTTCAATTTTTACAATGTATGGGAAGTTATTGTGCAGCCATCTGATAAGTCAGATTTAAGAGAGGATTTTCATCCTCAAAACATACATTCCTTGGCTGTAAAGGACATTTCCGCAATGAGTCAGAAAGACACAGAGACCTTTTGTTTACCAAAGGCTGGCAAATCATTTCATCTCAACCAACAGCCTCCTTAGTGACAACATCCTGACTACTTCTAGCAACCAAATGGTTTTTCACAGCAGGGTTCAGGCAGTAATTTTCTCCAAGGAACCTGCTTGTAGTTTGCCGTGTTAGACACCATTCTTCTCTGAGTTTAAAGTGACACATACAGGAAAGGACACAGAAAATATTTGCAGCTGGAACACAGCTGCAGTAAGATAAGATGCCGTATTTTAATTATGTTCAATTTAATCAGTTGCTGAAAGGCCAGGTGGAAGCACATGGGTAGCATGAGTGAATTGCATCCAGGGAGAACAGGTGGGAGGGAAGACTAAAGCCTGATGCATTATGTCCTTAGAATTGCACTCAAAAATCTTGGTTTTCCTACTTTTAACACTTAGAGCAAACCCTGTTGAAATGTGACTCAAACCTTCAGCACCATAGGGCAAAAAGGTTTGCATGTAGAGGAAGAGACAGGAGGAGAACATCAGGCTGTGTGGAACCACAAGAATCTTGGATATCTGTAAGTACTGTCTGTCTCCATTTTACATGTTGGTGGGCAAGTTCCTGTCCCTGGTGCAAGCCCCTGCCCTGAAATCTGGTTATGCTAGGTTTTATGGGTTTTACAGCTCAACCCATGCTGTGGCACATGTCCTGTAATGGAATGAGTTTCTCAAGGGGGATGAATTTTGCTCTGAGCAATTAGCAGGGCTATCAGTTGCCTTCCTGAAGATTGCCTTGCTTTGAGGTTCATTTCAGATCACTGCCCTCCCTCCAGTGTGCTCTTATATGTCAAGCAACTGTTACTGCCAAGGTCTTGATTTTTTGTTGTCTTTACATTGGAATAGTCCTGGAGGGAAGAAAAAGGCTGATCTGAAAAATGCAAACAGCAAAAATCAGTAAAAATTAAGAAAATTTCTACAGAATTTTAAAAAAAATATTGTTATCAAAGCACAAAATCATGGAGTAGTGCAGGTTAGGTACCAGACAATGTTCCTTCCTATATGCACACAATGCGTGTGATTCTACTTTTCTGCCAGCTTAGTCTGAAATTTGAAAGTAGGCAGCCAAGCTGACATTTTCAGTTGAACCTGTTGAGTTGAATTAAGTGAGTTGAACCACTAAGGTCACTGCATGACTCATCCTGCTACTGTTTTCACCAAACACCAGGAAACTAGAGCTGCTTAAGTGTCCACATTGTCTACCATAGGGTCATGGAAATTCATTGGCACACCTTGAATGGATTGTTCCAAAGGTCTCCACACAACCTTCTCTTCTCCAGGCTGAAGAGCCCCAACTTGAGAGAGAGGTCAGTCATGGAGAGACAGTCTCATGCTGACATCTGAGCTCAAGCACCCGTAATCCAGCACCAGCCCTGCTCTCCAGCCACCCAAACTCCTCCAAGCATACAAGCAAGGACCAGCACTGGCTCTGAGAAGTACAGCTGCAAAGAAAGAAGCAATTGTCTTGAGGATGAGCAGAAGCTGGAGGAGGAGGCATAGCAACCTCGAGAAAGTAACCAAGAGCACAGATATGGCAGCAACAAGGCTAGCAGGGCATGGTAGAGAGGCAGAGCCTAGGGCACAGCAGGGACTTTGGAGGTGCTTGGCCATGAAATGAGAAGAGCAGCAGAGCTTTCTGTGTCCTGACCTACGCATGTGCAGTCCATCTGGGTGGCAGTTTTTTGGTGACAACAGGGCAAATCACAGTGCTGGTGGAGAGGTGGCTGGTCTAGGTCAGAAAGAACAGACAGAAACAGCTCAGTGTGACATTGCTCTTCACCATTCTTATTACCTGAACTATTATCCATGATCTCTGTGTATCTTTACACAGTGAAATGGGCTAGCTCAGGGAGGGGGTTGCAAGTGATAGGAATTTGTGAGGATTGGCAGGTGGCAGGGTTTAAAATATTTTTAATTTATATAATATCAGGAATCACAAGGTAGAGCTACACCCTTCTTTCCTACATGAAATTGGCTTGTTACTTTTAAGTTATTAAGACCAAACTCAGTCTCCATACACCCACACATATCTGTGCTTAGCCAGCCAACACTCAGCTACTTATGGAGCACACCGAAGTGCACAGATACTATGCAATCCACTGTGTACTTATGTACTATATTGTATGCCCTATAGACGTATGAAGTCATAATAAAACCACATTTGTGCAGGGTGTACACAGTGTGTATGTAACTGAACATCAAACAGTACTGCTGAGAGGAAAGAACCTTTGGGGATTAAACCTGTTTATACCAGGATATAAATGTTTTCTTTCCCAGGTTAGAGTCTATCCACAGATTCCCACTGAGAATTTGCTCATGATTTTATATTCTGACTGTAAAATTGTCATTCTTTTAATGTGCTCTTGGAAAATAAAAGAAGTCAAAATGATACTGTGGAAAAGAATCTAGGTTTGGAAAATACTTTAGAGCTCAAAACAGTTCCAGCTCTCCCACTGAGGCATGTCTTTCCTACTTATTCGTGAAACCTTTCTCCTACTTAGAGCAGTTTTAAATGAAAACAAAACTGTTACATTAGGAAGTTATGCACCCTATGGTTGTGGATAATAATTTCTTTTTCTTTTGGATGTCTGGTTACAAAATAGCTCCATTAAGGAAGGTGTCCCTCCTGAAGCAAAGACCATAGAGCATACTCTATGTTCTTGAAGTAGTATGTGTTTATTTATTTAATTATTTATGTCATTATTAGGTGAATGTAACCATGCTGAGATTAGCTTTTAAGAAAAATATTTGAGGGCTGCCTCAGAGAGGACCTATTATATCCCCATGTTACCATACCACATTCCTGATCAGATCTTTTAGAGCAACCCAGGACATCAGCCTTGGAGAGGAAGCAGATGCTTTTTATCCATGGGTAGAATATCATGTGGCTCTTACATTACGCATCAGGGCATAAGAAATATATTTTTATTGGTAGACAGATTAGTTCAATGGGAATTTCAGGTACCTAGCAATCACTTATCTGTTTGCAAATTTTCTGCACCCTGAGATGAAATGACCACCAAAGTCCTTCTGGCTGTGCTCTGTATGTCTGTGTGTTGCTCTGAATTTACGAAGCAGGCTGGAGAAATGGAAGCCCTGTGCTTGTGGTGATACCCCAGACACAAAAGTGTTGG
The DNA here is from genome assembly GCF_000691975.1 of Corvus brachyrhynchos. Classification (NCBI taxonomy): domain Eukaryota; kingdom Metazoa; phylum Chordata; class Aves; order Passeriformes; family Corvidae; genus Corvus; species Corvus brachyrhynchos. Next base: position 722,031 of record NW_008239289.1, on the reverse strand, counting down.
TGTCCAGTAGCACCTCATCCACTTTAAGACCCGTGCAACTTTCCCAGTTCCACAGATAGCAACATCCGATCAACACAGCAATACAGACTTCGTACGTAAAGCCCAGCGATTGTGTTCCCCAGAGATCATGTTCTCCACCTCCAAAAGTTAATGCCACCTGATTCTCAATATTTAGTGACACAAAACGGTGAACATATATATGGCAGTACTAAATACAAGGGCTTTTCTTTTCATAATGCCTGCTTCCCTGTCTGGTCTCTCTCATGTTCTCCACCCAGCCTAGCCTAAATTCAAGATGGGTGTATGTAGACAGAGTCAATCCATTTTCTTGTGCAGCATCTAGCAAGTAATTTTTTTGTAGTGTTATTACAGAACAAATATTCATGCTAGTAATCAGTAATGCCTCCTGCCTCCCGAAGGAAATATTTAGTGAATAAAAGACGGTGGGCACACATAGTGCCTTCTCCCATCTTGGTATTTGCAGAAGCTCTGCAGGACTAAAACCACAGAAATTTTGGGGCTTGCAATTTAATCTTTTGTATCTTTCCAGGCCCTAATATTAAGACATATCAAGAGTTGAGAAATAATTGGATATCTGAAGAAAATATAACTGTGATCCTTTCAAAAACATCCCATTTTCCCTAAATTATTTTTGTACTATGCCATCCCAGGAACCCTGTATACTTCCCATTGAGTGGTAATGGGCCATTTTGCTTTCTTTGCAAAGATGATATTGTTTGATTCAGGGCTTTTTTTTGTTTCTCTGAGGCTGGTGCGATATATGAAATTACATCCAGAAAAGCCACATTTGAATTAGAGCAAGCCCACGTATGTAGGGAGGCTTTCCCATATGTCTGGGCTCCCTCATGAGGACTGCAGTCATGTACATACCTCTATGGAATACTGTCAGACTGACATTCCCACAATACCTACCAAACTCTTCACCAAGTGGAATCATTGGGCTTTCAACTTTATCAGTATCTCTTACAGAATGCTCTTGATCAGCAGAGAAAGCAGCTGAGTTTAAGGCAACAGCACCTTGTTAATAGGTTTGGGTTCTCTGGAAGCTGGTAGGAGAGATAGGAAAAACCAAGTGGCTCAACAAATGAGAACTTTGAAACAAAATTAAATGAAGGGAAACTTGATAATGAGCAGTTTTTCTGAAAGCTTTAATGTTGTTGGGAAGCTGTCTTGTATTACAGCACAGGGCTATACATTACAAATACCAGACAATTCTACTTGGCAGAACACACAGTTTTGTTTATTCATTGGTTTTAACTTATTTTTACACATTATCCTTGATGGTACTGTATCAAATTAAAAGGCTCACCTTATTGTAAAGAACTTCTTCCACGTAGTCCAAATCTACCCTGTGTCAGTTTAAAACCATCATCCCTTGTTGTATTGCTCCAGGCCCTGCTAAAAAGCATGTCCCTGTCTTTCTCATAAAACCCCTTCCATTACTGAAAAGCCACAACCAGGTCTCCCTGGAGCCTTCACTCTTCCAGGCTGAACAACTGCAACTCTCGCAGCCTTTCCTCATAGGAATGCCAATTGTGTTTATAATAAAAATTGTCTTTTCAGAAGTCAATGCCTGGAAACAGGCATCCAACAAAATGCAACCAAACATATATGAAAACCTATTAAAAGTGGAGGGGGCTGTACCTATCATACCTTTAAAGCTACGTGCCAGTAAATGCAAAGTAATACTAAATACATAACACATTTAGGCAGAATTTTGAAAGGCTTCCTCCCACTGCTGTATCCTTCCAGCTAGTAAGGCTGCAGAAGCAGCACAGGGACAGACCTACAGATTATATATCCCATTTCTCATGCTGATGATCCAGTAAAGAACACTGTACTATCAGTGCCGTGGGTTTACTAATTTGTGATTTATCTTCTGTGAAACGACTGTACAAATGAAAAAAGCATGTAAAAGAGACCAAGTGGCAGTAATGGGAGATTTTAACTACCAGCAATCAACTGCAACATTAGGAGGAGGAAATAAACTGGAGACTGGTGACCTCTGGTTTTTGACTTAATATAGAAAATGCATTAAGTGTAAAAGGCTGGAATAAAACCTAGATTGCAGACAAGGGGCAAGGAGATTTAGGAATAGTCAGGTGCTTGAGAAGGTGAGGAAGACATTTTTCCACATCTAATTTCTTTGACATTCTGCTGTAAAAAAGCAAAGGGACGGCTTTTATATTCTATATAAAAAGAATTTAAAAATACACAAATGAGGGAATTTTACCCCATCCACAGCCAGAAAAAGGCCATCACTGCCATTTGCTAAAAGAATAAACTCTTTCTTCCTTACGCTTTGAATGCAGTCTATCTGTTGGGTTGTCCTTTCTGACAATCTGTCTCTCTCACTCTCTTATGCAATCTTTGATGATCCAGATTGCAACATTATGTGTTATGGAGCAAGAAGACACAGCACAAAAATGATGATTTCTTACAGTGGTATGGAACTATATATCCATAATAAATAAAATTGAATGGGATCAAACTCAGGCATATTAACTATAGCATGGCTACCTAAATGAGAATAAATGCAGGGAGGGTTGTCCAATTGTTGGAGCTGGCATTTAATTCATTAGGAACTTTGGACTGATTTTGCCATAGTCCTACTTTTAACTTTAAATGCATGTTAGCTCATTGGAGAGGTGTTCCATATGTCTAATCATTTTTGTGGCACTCCTCTGGATCTTCCCCAACAGGTCCCTGTCTTTCCTGTATTGTGGGCCCCAGAACTGGATACAGCACTCCAGGTGGGGTCTTATGAGAGCAGAGTACGGTGGCAGAATCACCTTCCTTGACCTGCTTCTCACATACTTTTTGAGGCAGCCCAGGATGCTGTTGGCTTTGTGGGCTGCAAATGCACATTGGAAAAATTCAGTTTTTGTTTACCACTATCCCCAAGTTCTTCTCTGCAGGGCTGCTCTCAATCCCTTCATCCCCCAGTGTGTATTGATGCTGGGGAATGCCCTGACCAAGCAGAAGATTGAATTTGACCTTGCTGAACTTCATGATGTTTACACAGGCCCACTCCATACATCTGTCAGTGTCCCTCTGGATGATATCTCTCCCTACAGTGAATCGAGTGTCATCCACAATCTTGCCAAAGGCACCTTCAGCAAGGTGCCTGATCCCACTATCTCTGTTACTGACATAAACATTAAGTGGTTTGAGCTCAGTACAGACCCTTCAGGGACACCACACATTTCCACTCGGACACTGAGCCATTGTCTATGGCTCTTTTGACAGTCATACAGACAGTTCCTTATTCATCAACAATCCACTTGTCAAATTCATATCTCTCCAATTAAGCAGCAAGAACGTTGGGGGGAGACTGTATCAAAGGGTTTACAGAAGTCTAGATAGATGACATCTTCATCAAGAGTCAGGGTATGTTGTAGAGCGCACAGGGTTGACATGGCACCATAAAATGGCTTGGGTTGGAAGAGATCTTATAGTTGGAAGGGATCATCTAGTTTCAAATCTCCCCTGCCATGAGCAGAAACACTTATCACTGGACAAGTGACAAGTCCAGTGGTTGCTCAAGGCCCATCCAACCTGGCCTTGAATGCTGCTAGGAATGGGTCATCCACAACTTCTCTGAGCAACCCGTTCCAGTATCTACCATCCTCACTGTTAAGAATTTCTTCCTAACATCTAATCTAGGCCTACTGTCTTTAGCCTGAAGTCATTTTCCCTTGTCCTGTCACTACATGCTCTTGTAAAAAGTCTCTCTTCATCCTTCTTGTAGGCTCCCTTCAAGTACTGGAAGATCAAAATTAGGCCACCCATCTCTTCCAGGCTTCTCTTTCCAGGCTGGACAATCCCAATTCTCTGAGTCTTTCCTTGTAGGAGAGGTGCTCCATCCCTCTAATCATCTTAGTGACCCTCCTCTGGACCCACTCCAATGGATCCATGTCTTTCCCGTGCAGGGGACCCCAGAGCTGGATGCAGTGTTCCAGGTGGGGTCTCACCAGGGCAGAGCAGAGGGGCAGAATCCCCTCCCTCCCCTGCTGCCCACACTGCTTTGGATGCAGCCCAGGACACATTTGGCTCTCTGGGCTGTGAGTACACATGGCTGGGTCATGTCCAGCCTCTCACCCACCAGCACCCCCAAGTCCTTCTCCCCAGGGCTGCTCTCCATCTGTTCAGCCCCCAGCCTGTGCTGATACCAGGAGTTGCCTTGATCCAGGCGCAGCCCTTGCATTTGGTCTTGTTAAACCTCAAGAGATTCCCAATGGCTGTAAGAGATGGTCCGAAGATCCCTCATCTGCCTCACGATCATCGCTGAGGACAGAGACTGAACACAGCAGTCCTGGCCTGGCTGAGGTGGGATGTCTGCCAAGTGCTGCCTGCAGGTGTGCCCACTGGGAACTGGTACGCATTCCTGAGGAAATTAGTGCAGGTCGCAATGGACTGCACCGTTCTTGTTGCCAAAGCAGGAAGGACTGTGCTGAAGCAAAAAGGAATGACCTGTCCTGTACACCTGTCCTGTACGACCTGTCCTGTACACCTGTCTTGTACAGTTTTCCCAAAGCAATAGGCCCCATAACAATGGCTGTAGATTTCCCAACCTCCTGGCCGGGTGGCCCCTTCTTC
>NW_008239289.1:696972-717258 GCF_000691975.1 Corvus brachyrhynchos | reverse complement strand
CTCTTTTACTTTGTTTTTCTTTATCTCTCTCTCTTTCTCTCCTCTATCGCATCATGTGTTGTGGGCACTTAATAAAGGTGCACTGTTCTGATTAAAACTGAAATCTCTTGTGTCCTTTTACACTCTGAGATCGATAAATGAACCATCACGACCCTTGCTTGTATTAGCAGATCGTGACAATGGCCCCACTTCTCGAGCTTCCCCAGGTGCCTCTGGATGGCCTCTTGTTCTTTTCTAACACTGGTTACATTTGCACTAACACTGTTAGCAGATATTAAACATCAGTGTTAATCATGTAGAGCGTAATCCACAAACTCAGTATAGCCCCTGTGGATGACATGTTGTGCAGGGCTGTATTTTATGGCTTCTCCCTGGAGAGCTCTCAGGTTAGAAAAAAAAAAAGCCTGCTGTTGCTTGATGTTTAATAGCTTGGACATTATTGTGGAGCCTGTAAAACCTCAACCTTGCTGTTATGTGTGTTCTTCAGCAACTGTACAATCAGCACATTATAGCTGCAAAATGTTTCCTCAGTCAAGGGAGTTGTAATCTAAAATAAATATCTAAAAGAAATATTATGAAGGACTTTTGTCTACAGATGTTCACTTGTGTCACTGCAGCAGTAAAATTACTTTAAGTGGAGTTTTTTTGGCTGACTAACTGTAGCTATACAAATGAAAAAGCAAAAATACTTATTTTTGATTGATACATTCCCTTTAATAATTTGAAAACTGCTCATTCTTGTTTAACTCAGAGCTGTAGCATGTCAACAAATGAAAAGCATTTCAGTGCTAAGTTTGCCCCTTGTGGTGGTACAGTCAATTACTGTGGGTGGAGTACTTCTGATGCTTTTGCCATTATTGGTTATCACGACTTTGATCATAGGTTATGTCCAGGAAATTATAGGAAAAAAATCAGCAGTACATTTAACTGTAATTTCTTCAAATTATTCTTTTCTGACAGTTTCCACTAAAAAGAGAAAAATATAGTGATACTACTGTGTAAGTAGATCTTCATGTGTCCTTCATCAAAGTATAGTACCAGTATCGCATTTAATATAGAGAAAATGAAGGTTAGGAGTGAACTCTTGGCCCAAATAAAGTCAGTGGGAGCTTTGCCATTGCCTTTAGAGGACCAGCTTGTTATTACATGTATTCAGCCCGAGTCAGTACAACAAATTCTTATTTATGGATTTTATTTTGAGCATATTTTTTCTTTAGTGGTTAGAGTGTGTTGAAAATACTGACCTTCTGAGCTAAAGGAAAATGAAATAAGGAAAAGAAAAAAAAAAAAAAAGAAGTGAAGTGATTTGTGTGCATGATAAAAGTGTTTTTCTGCAATAACACAGCATGTGGTCAAGAATTACACAGGTTGCATTTGCCACTTTATATCTCCTGCCAGACGAATACAATTCAGGGCCTGTTACCCCCACCTGCAGTACTGTTTCATAGTTATGAAGTCATGACAGCTGTGATTGCCGGTGTGGAGAATAAAGTCTGTGGAAAAAGTTTGGATAGCTTCCCACTGTACACAGGCCAAAAATAAGTTAGCTGGAATTAAAACAGAAGAAGAGAAAATTTGCAGGGGGAGAAAAGCAAGGAAAGCAAAAGACATTTTATACTGAGACACAAGCTGAGGCAAATAGACTCTGGGACAGATCCTGACTCCACTCCCATCTCTGTAGGGTCCTGGAACTGATAAAAAAGTTTGAGGTGTAGCCAAGAACCCATTTTGACCAAGTGTACTCTACCTCATGCAAATTGGTACTTCCCATTTCCTGCCTCCCTTGGAGATTCACAAGTCATTTGAATTAATTTCACTCCCAGCTTAACAATAACTGTGCAAACACACCCCCCCAGTCCTTGCACCTGAGGAAACATTATGATCTACAAACTCACAATGTCCCACTTGAACGTGGGGAGCAGGTGCTAATCAATAATGTGTTGCCGACATTTATACAAGGGATCTCCACAGACAGTCTCCCACAGCCGTGACAAATGCCACAGCTCCATCCCCCTGCAGGTTCAGGGCTGTGTGATTTGCAAAACAGGATCTGGTTTCCTCTTTCTTCATCTACCATCTGTGGAAAAATTTTCTCATATAATCAAAGCAACAATGCTTTGCCAAAGAATATTAATGGAAAATGTTTCTGTTATGTTTGTGAAAAATGGTGCCAGGGTATGCAGAACAGTATAAGGATTATTTTGGTTCTGCACACTGCTGTGTAAGTACCACAGAGAAGAATGCCATTGTTTTGGGTTTTTTTCATCTAGTAACTGGTATTTGCCACAAGAATTTTATCATGAAGGTGAGATCTGTGTTCCTCAGAAGGCCTTGGAGGAATCTTAAAGAGAGGTTGTTCTTTCTCTCAAAGAGAGGGATGACAAAGGAATACCTAGAGATGGTGACGTGTTGGATACAGAGAAATGGAAGATGGTTGCAGACCTTCCATGGGCCACAAAGAACCACTCTGCCATATGTATATCTCTGACTGATCCAGGTGGACAATATGATTTGAACTCAGTCTGAATTGCATTGAACAGGATCTTCCCACTTGCCCCAGGAAACAGCAAGTGTGGTGACACAAGATGTATGGCAAAAGCTCTTAAGAAAAAGGATTAGTCAAAAAAGGACAAAAGGAGGACTAAAAAGGGGACCAGCTATTAAATTCTGAGTTCATGGGCATCAGTTTCAAGTTGACCATGAGCATATCCAGAGGGAAGCATGTACTTCTGCCTGACTTAGGAAGAAGCACTTTAACTCATTTTCACAATGACAGTTCATGGGGGCCTAGCATTATGCTGCTGACCTATATCACTTCCATGTCTCAGAAACTGTCCCTTGCCTCAAACCCCTGCTAGATGGTGATAAAGTTCCTTAGAACATAACAGTGACAACAGCAGCAACGATTTTTTTTCTTTTTATTGCTCCAGCTTATGTGGTCAGAACTCATCTTTGCCTTATTTAGAAATAAACTTATATATTATGAAAGTATCCATTATGCTAACACAGAGGCAGATGCAGACTGTTTGACTTTTCTAATCTTTATTTCTTTATGGTTTTAAAATATTTAAAGCCAGAAAAAAATAGATTGAAAAATTAAACATGGTGAAAGCCACATGCAAGGGGAAGATTAGAGAATTAAGCCTTCCCCTTCTGTCTGCCCTCCCTCAGCAGTTACATCATCACTGTAGCATGTCCTTCATGCAATTCTGTCCGGTCATGGGAAACAGCTAGCCTGCCATCAAAATACAAGAAAACAAAGATATTAATGGATAATTTTAAACACTTGTTAAAAAGCTTCTTCTTCAGTGCCACTTGACAGCCAGGGGCTTGTGCAGGGCTGAAGGACAGGTAAGAAAATGTGAACTGCTGCTTGCATTTTGAAACTCACTGTAGACAGAAGAAAGAAGAGCCAGTAACAAAGCTGTAGAAATGTCAAAGGCAAAGGACAAAGTTTGACCCATTCTGTAGCTGCAGCTACACTACAGTCCTGCAACAGGCAACACTACAAAGCAAGCCAAACTTTTCTTTGTCCAGAAAATGACAGATATTTCCACTCCCAGATCCACCATCTAAACACTGTCAAACAGAAATACCCAAACCTATTTTCCTTGCTATTTTCCTTCACTATTTTATTCCTTTGCATTTAGTTTCTTCCTCTGTCTTATCTTGAGCTTTTGGAAAGGAAACAAAGTTTCTGAAGTTAAAGTACTTTCCCACCTCATCCAGAGGACAGTGCCAAGGCTGCAGTTGGTCTGTGCTGGGCACCTGAGTCAGCAGCCTCAAAGCCAGAGAGAGGCTCTTAACCACCAGAGTTGGTCACTGTCCCCACACCAGTCCCTGATACAAATGGCATAGCAGGGGATGAGAATAAAGAACCTGTGAATTGAAGCACAGGATTTTAAGAAAACAAACCTGTGCAGGCCTATTTTAAAATGAGCACCAGCACACTTGAGCAATTGGATGGGGAAGGGTGGGAAAATGATGTAACAAGGAGTATTCAGACAGTAGAAGTGCATTGCCCTGGCCTTGCAGCTATAGGCTGAGATGCTTTATTAATATGTAATTATGCTGATTCTCAGTCTGATAGATCAGACTAAGGGAAAAACTAGAACATCACTTGCCCTGCAGCCTCTTCCTGTTAATCACGGACAGTGTCCTTGGCGTACTTTTCATTTTTAAAAATTGATTGTAGTCTGAATGCCTTTGTTTTATGTAAGAGTACCACTTGCTTCTCTGAATCCTTAGGATTACAGGAGAAGAAAGTAGGGGTGTACAGACAGAGATAGTTTTCCTTGAGGGGGGTGATAGGGCATTGGGGTGGAACAAAGACAGGGAAGGGTAGTCCTTTGTGCTTGTCAAGCCTGCAGGGCACCACTTTGTGTTTTTTTGTCTTAAGGGTTTTGTCCTGTATCATGGCTGCTCCTCTGCTTCTGGGACTGTTTTTTTCAGAGGCAATTCCACACAGGCACTGTAAATAGAAGTGGACATGATTGTTTGCTGTAGGGGACATGGCCAACTTCTATTTGCTTAAATTACAAATCACAGGCATGCTACCTCTCCCTTCCTGTTTTCCCATTGATCTTACTTTTGTGCATTGTATTTGCTGCGCATTACACAGCTGCCTGAACTTGAGTCTAGCTTCAGCTCTGCAGCTGCTCATTGTGTCCTTCCCACTGCTTGATCCTTGTTAGGATTTGGTTGTACTGGTTAATGCATCTGAAGTCCAGGGATGGGTCCAAAAGGTAACATAAATCTCACACATTTATTTTACATGCTGTTTTCTTCCTTTGCACAAAAGCATTGTGCACCAGATCTCCATGCTTCTTACCATGCATGTTCTGTGGGCCTACAGTCTGTGGTAAATGAGAAAGACTGTGCACAAAGGAATAACCCAAAGAAGCACTGAGCAAGATCAATCCTGGCCTCTTCTCATAAACACAAGTACTCAAATTCTCACGCTTCTCATAATCCATAATGCATTGAAATAGTAATCCAGGGAAAGAAATTAAATCAAAAGTAAAAATACTGTGTGGTTTTGGTTGGGGTTTTTTTGTTTTGGAGGGGGTTTTTCTGTTTGTTTTTTTGGGGTTTTTTTTGGTTTTTTTTTTGTGTTTGTTTTGGTTTTTGGTTGTTTTTTTTTCTCCTGGGGAAAGGACAAATTAAATGAATAAAATTATTTTACTTTTTCTTATCAACCAGAAGGAACCTCCAAATTGACTAGGTTTCTATTTTGAGTAAGACATGCCCACATTTCCTTGTTAATTGTTTACAATGTTTCTGGAAAGGGTAGGACAATTTTCTCTACTTTAATTGCCCAATGAAGTATGATGAGAGTACAGGAAAGGGCACAAGTTGTTGTGATTGACAATTTGTGTGTCATTTTACTTACACAACAAAACCAAGAAATGCAGAAACCCTGAAAAACAGTAGAGTGTTGAAAAGCATAGCTGGACCTCCATTTGCTCTGTTTCTACACAGGATGTACGTGTTACCTGTGTTTGCCCATGAGATCAGGGCAGGTTAATTTACTGCTCTTATCAGTGTCCACATGACTCTTTTCAAGACTCATGACATAAAAAAATCCCTTTAAAGATCATGCCTTCCTTTTGTGCAAAACACTAGTGCACTGAAGGAAGACTCCAGTCTTTTCCTTTAAAGCTGCTAGACAGCAGAGGAGAAAAAGATCCCTGCAGTGTGCTGTGAGCTGTAGACTATAATCATTAGTGACTTCGTCCTGTGAGCTGCCTTCTCTGGCCCACATCCAGGAAAACGTGAAGTGTACATTTAATTTTCAGCATGTGTGTAGAGTTATGAATTGCAAGCCCATTCTTACATGCCTTCCTCATTGCTTCTTTTCATTCTGTTATAGAATATAAAAGGCAGCAGTGGCTTTTAGGGGTTGAGAATGTTTTGGAGGGGACCTAAATGAAAGTACTGAAACCTCCTGCCTACTTCACCTGTGGAAGAACAGGCAGAGGCTGTTCAGCTATCACAGCTGAACACCAATGTGGTGGTAGAAGAAAAGTTTGAATTAAGCAGGAGTAGAGTGGTGGTGGGCTTGTGCCCAAACCATTAGACAGTGTCATTTCTTTTGGGAACTGGCAGAGACTTAGTAAAGACAAGCTGCACAGGCTGCATGGGCTCATGTCCATTAACAGGAGCTCCCTGTCCCCTCTGTGGCCAACCTTCTGTGGGCACCGCTGGTGAGGACTGCCCAACTCTCAGCAGCTTTTATGCTTGGAAAGCCCAGGGAGCTGCCACAGTGCTCATGCATTGCTCATGCACCAGGGCAGGTGTGCTCAGGGGCTGGTCTCTCTGGAAAAGCTGGTCTGTGCTACCGTAGTCACCATCAGTCCTCTTTGAGCATTGCAAAGCATGGCAAGTGAAAATTAAATCATCTGTTAACATTCCCCTGCCTCCCCCCCAAATAAATCTAGATTTGCCCTGGGAATTTGGAAAAACTTTCAATGTAGGGCTAAATTTATCGAAATTGGGTGTTACCCACTGCTGGAAAATATCCTTACATTGCAGAAAAAGAAATACATGAGCATAAAATTCAATCTCAGATTCTGAAATTCCACAAACAATCAAACTTTCCTTTAACCAACATCATTGTCTCATATATGGCATATATATGTTTCAAAGCAGCCTCTTTTATACAGTTCATTAAATAAAATCCCATTGCACTCGATTGGGAAAAAAAAATGGTGATACACTGTATGTGCCAGATATGTTTTAAAAGTTCTCTGGAGAAAAAAATACACACAGGCACTGAGATTTATTGAAATCCGAGTCCTTTTTGAAGAAGCCAGCTTTACTAATGAGACAGCCTGAAAACCAGAGACTGTCCATTCTGGCATATGTGCATCATATGAAAGCCAGTAATTTTTTATTATCTCAGTATTACCAGAAATGATATTAAGCTGAAACACAGCTCCAGCTAACAAAAGCTCCAAGTGTATACTGGGACATATTAATGCTAGAACAATAAGCCAGCTTTATTACACTGATCATTGATAATATGAGGGTTGTACTGGTATTTAGTCATAACTACATAAAATTATTGTTTTTCTGCCATAATCATTGGCTACACAATTACAAGGGACCAATAATAAGTTTGTGAGTAATTACTGACAAAGATTTCTTTTGTTGTATATAAATGTAGTGAAAGCCTCAGGCTAATTTTACCGGCATGTTCATATGATATCACTTCCTGAAAATACATGAAAGTTAAAAAAAAAAAAAAAGGAATATACACAAAGGAAAGGTTGTACAAGTCCTACAGAAAAAAAAAGGGACCTCAAGAAATATCCTGGGTTTCTACCTCAGAAACCTGTTTTAACATTGAGGTCATTGCAAGAAGAACTCAAGTAAAAACACTGTTTCTGTATCAACGCAAGGCTAGAGAGAATTTCTTTTGCAGTGAGTAGCCTGCTTAGAGAATCATAATTCAATGGCAATGTTTTCTGAGTCACTCTACTGATTTGGTGAGACTTTGGTTTCCCATGTTTCCCTTTACATAGGTTGGATTCAACTGTACTCAGCCTCTATTCTAAATTACTGGTAGGCAAATCTGAATCAATTCAGCTGAATTTATAGGCTGTTCTATTGAGTTTACAGGCTTCACTCTGAATTTCCCCCAGTGAAGCATAATCTGGTCAGTTTTATGTTTGTAAGAAAATGCAATTAAGCATGACACACATGCTTATCCTAGAAAGTATTACTATACTGTAAAAAAGATAACAAAGATATTTATACCATTCCTTTAAATCCACAAAGCCTTTTTATCATATCCTAAAATCTGTTTTAACATTTTTCTGGCTTGCCCAGATACACGACCAATTTTCTAAAAGATTTCTAAACCCCAAATGACTTTAAAGTTGTGATTGAATTGAAAAAAGTTTTATTGTTACTTTTTTTCTGGCACAAATCTCTCATGTCTTGTCTTTGGCCAACAAGCTTCTACTTTCCTTAGGATTCTGGATGGATATGCCACTAAATTTCTTTTTGCATGGGAAACTGATTTTGTTCTTGCATCTCTGTAGAATAGGGTCAAATTTCCTGTGAACTCCTGAGCTATTCGGAAAAAAATAAGAAGCAGCCCTGATCCAATGCCAGAATCAGTGATGGCACTGAAACTGGCTATAGTGAACTTACTTGTTATATCCTTTTGTTCTGTACTCTCTGGATTTGGCTAGCAACAAAGCTTCTGAAGTGCTGTGAAGAAGGTTAAGAGGGCTAACAAAACTCAGATGAGATTTTCCATCAGTTCCTCTTTAAGTATACGGTCTTTTCATGAATACTACTGGCTAAAATTAGTTAGAGCGAAGGTGTGAAAACTTCTGACTTTTAACTCATTGTTAACTATGGGAACCTAATTTTTCTTCACATGGGTCATAAAAATATGATTTCGAAATATTTCCCAATAATACAAAATGCCTTTATGCTTCATGTCACACCACTATGGGTGATAAGGTGAAATGTTGTAGCATTTTTGGGTCATTCAATTATTCTAAGTAGGGTTACAAAATGGAGACATTTTTATGCAAAATGTTTTTATGCTCCAACGTTTTATAGCAAAGCCATGCTTCTCCACCTAAATAGCTTTTTATCCTGTGTCTGAGCTATACTCCCTGACTCTGTCCAGAAAAGAAAATATAGCATAATAGATTGCAATATAATAAAAACATAACTAAACAATATTACATGTAAGAAGGCCCAACTCTCATGTGTCACTCTGAGCACTCACTACTGTAACTCCACAGGTCTACAGCAAATACTGGATGCAGTACCATGGAAAATGACTTTAAGAATTCATTACCTTCATGGGTGGAAGTATACTAAATCATATCCAATACAGAGACAATTACTGTGCTTGCAAAGAAGTGAGTTTTTATTTTGAGTAAAGGAACAGTTCTGGCAGACGCATCAATTTGCTGGCATAAAGCACATCTTCCCCTAAGGGTTTTCAACAGAAAAGTGCTGCCAGTCAGAGCTTGTACCCTGACATCACACCTTCCTGTACCCAAACGGATGCTGTTATTTTGGCACATATCTGTGATGGTGAGTATCACAGAAGGAAATTTTTATTTTTTCACACTCTCTTAGACTCTGGTGGTTGCTGAGTAGTGCAGAATTTGCAAATGTCAAATGATCATAAAAGCATTAGATCACAGAAACACAGAATCACATAATTGCTAGAGTTGAAATGGACCTCTGGAGATCATCCTGTCCAACCCCCTGCCCAGGCAGGGTCACCTAGAGCAGGTTACAGAGGAACTGATCCAAGTGGGTTTTGGTCTCCAGAGAGGGAGACTCCACAAATTCCCAGGCAGCCTGTTCCAGTGCTCTGCTACCATTGGTGTAAAGAAATTCTTCCTCATGTTATGGTGCAACTTCTTGTGTTTTAGTTTATGGCCACTGCTCCTTGTCCTGTTGCTGGGCACCCCTGAAAAGAGTCTGGCACCATCCTCTTGGCACCGGCCTTTGAAATATTTCTATGTGTTGAGGAGATCCCCTCTCAGCCTTCTCATCTCCAGACTAAACAGGCCCAGCTCCTGCAGTCTCCCCTCATAAGACAAAGGCTCCAAACTCCAAATCATCTTTGTGACCCTCTGCTGGACCCTCTCCAGGAGCTCCTTGTCTCTCTTTTACTGAGCAGCCCAGAACTGGACACAGCACTCCAGATGTGGCCTCAGCAGGGATGAGTAGAGGGGCAGGATCACCCATCTTGACCTGCTGGCCACACTCTTCCCAATGCACCCCAGGATGACATTGGCCCTCCTGGCCACAAGGGCACTGCCAGCTCATGGACAGCTTGTGATCCACCAAGAGTCCCAGGTCCTTCTCCACAGAGCTGCTCTGTAGGAGCAACACCCGGCCTGTGCTGGCACTTGGGGCTGTTCCTCCCCAGGTGCAGGACCCGACACCTGCCCGTGTTGAACTCATTAAGTTTCTCTCTGCCCAACTCTCCAGCCTATCAGGGTTCCATGGAATGGCAGCAGAACCTTCAGGTGGATCAGCCACTCCCCCAGTTTAGTGCCACCAGCAAACTTGCTGAGGGTGCATCCTATCCCTTCCTCCAGGTCATTGATAAACAAGCTGAACAACACTGGTCCCAGTACTGATCCCTGGAGAACTGGCTGCACGCCTCCAGCCGGATTCTGCTCTGCTGATCACAACCCTCTGAGCTCTGCCATTCAGCCAGTTCCTGATCCACCTCGCTGTCCATTCCTCTAACCCCCATTTCCTGAGCTTACCTGCAAGTTAATGTTGTTATGGCAGACAGTGTCAAAAGCCTTGCTGAAGTCAGGGCAGACAACATCCACTGCTCTCCCTTTGTCGATCTGTCCTGCCTGGCCAACCAGATATACAACCATGTTCAAAACAGTCTGTTTTCTTTATTTCTTTAAGCCTCTGTAGATCTGAATTTTAAAGCAGTGATAAATTAAATATTCATACAATTCATTCACTGCTTTCCTGGATAAACTGGAAGGTGTTGTGCAATGTTAAAATCAGGTCTCTTGTGGGCTCACAAATGAAAAGCTGGCCATTAGGATTGTCATTATGTTGTCTGTGTGCCATTAGGATTCTGGCACACAGATAACCAGGACATGTAGCACTCCCAGCCTTGCCTGTTTGCTCTCCTCTGCTGGGAAAGTGCTGCAGAAAGACATGCAAAAGAATATAAGAAGCAATACCTCACTTGAGATCTTACATATAAATACCATTTTGACAATTGCAGGTGTCTTTAACCAAGCATCAGTTCAGGTTTCTCAAGAGCAAAGCCCTTACTTCAGCTGCAAAACCACCTGGAAAGCACCTGGCCTCATAACTGGCCATGAAGCAGAACCCCTGACACATGCAGCAAAGGGACAGATGGGGAGGGTGCCAGAGCTGGCAGAGTGGCCAGGGCACAGGGCTTGAGTGCCTGCACCAGCACCAAATCTGCGTGTGCCACCACTGTCCTTCATTACAGCTGCTGCAGCAATGTTGTTCTCTGACATTCCAGCAGAGATTGGGGCTATAATAAATTAAGAGCACACGCACAAACTCTGAAATTTAAATAGCTTTGAGGTGAAAAGGACAGCAGAATAAAACAGCATTTTATTCACTTGATAAAGATAGTAGAACAGAACAATATTTTACTCGTATCAAGGACAGTTGAACAAAACAGCACAACCTTGGAGAAACAGATAAAGGAGGTAACTTAGGCAAGCAGAAGTCAGGCAAAACATAAGCAGGGTGCCAGCTCAGCTCTGCAAGGCTGACAAAGCAGAAGTTATGCAAAACAACAATATTGCACTTACTCAAAAGTGGGGGTCAAGGAACAGCCATCTAAAAGGACACTGGACATTGAAGACAGCTCCCCCAGTATGCTCAAGGCCGCTCAGGCCACCTGTCTGATTTCTTAGAGAGAAACAAGAGTTAAATATTATGAACTACATTTTAGGAGCTTTCACAAAAAAATAGGAGTATTAATTAGGATGGTAATTTGTACTGTATCAAGTAACGCAGTGCCTCCTTCAAACTTTCCAACCCTTCTTACTAGTCAAACATCTCTCTGTAACAATAAGAGTTGAGGGATATTTAGGGCTTGCCACCAGCTTCTGTTTTATTGAATTTCTATTCTAAATTGCTTTGGCTTTCAACTTTCTAAAGTCTACAAAAACCCCCCACCTCCTCAAAAAAATGGCATCTAAGTGGGAGGACTTAAAATCATAGTAGATATTTTTCTGCCAGTTCTGAAAGGTTTTAGAGAAGAGATTTCTGGAATAGGATTGTAACTTTAAAAAAATTTTTAAATCTTTTGTTGGTGTGGAGAAAATAAAGAGGAAGAAAATTAAAGTGAATTTGTCCCTCTTAGCTGAAATATTGCAGTGAATACCAGCATTCACTTAACTAATCTTGAATAACAAATATTATTAACATTTTATTGCTTTATTTAAGTATGTTAAAACATAAGCCTAGACAGCTTTGTACCCGTGATCAGTAATAATATCAGAGCTGTAGTTTTTTCTATGGAAAAAAACCCTTCAGTCTTTTTCAGGCACATACAAAAATACAAGATAAAATAAAAGATATAATGAAATATCTAGGAAGAGGTCACTATGGAAAAAAGGCTGGAAAACACTGTGAGAAATTCTGCTGACAGCCCAGGTCAATTGAGTTTACAGATCACTTTATGGAAGCATATGATCAGAGAAATCTAGTCTTGGATGCTTTCTACTACATCTCTAGTCTTGCAAATGAACTAGAAGGCTTGGGAATATAAGTGGATGTCCTGAACATTTTTAGGAAAACCAGCATGTTTGAACTGTGGTCACAGGACATTCTAGTTCATTTGTCCAAGTAATATTTTTCTGAAGTCTGACTGAAAAAAAAAAATCCATTGCAGCTCATAGCCAAGTGTAGCTACTTAGAAACTTGTACATAACTATTCCATACTACTATTAATAATTTTTACATTAAACCCTGTCAATTACCAGGTATACATAAACCACAGTACAGCTGCTGGCAGAAGTACAGGACTTGCTGGAGCTATAAAAGCAGCCTAGACACATTCAGGTAGAAAATTACCGTGCCTAACCTTTCAAAAGCTGAGTGCAATCCACCCCATAGAGGAACCTACGGCAACTCTTCTAGTGCTAGACTCATAGGGGGCCCGGGGCAAGCGAGGCTTAGTTTGCCCAGATGCAGACCTTCTGCATCTGCATTTGCAGGTTGAAAAAAACAGAGTTACCGGAGATGGTTAAGTGCGTCAACCAATTTTATATTTCATCTATCATTGGATCGATCTAATGAGTAGTTTGGACCTGCTGCTTCCAAGGTACTATTCTGCAAGGCATATTTTTTGGCCTAGGGATGAATGTTGCTTGCACAAGGCTGGACAATGACCCTCTTGGTTATCCCACATGCTGACTGAAGGAACTACATCCTAGAGGTTTTATAGATGTTGCAATCTTATCATTCCTTTCAGTGAGGGAGATTAGATAAATACACAAGGAACATATCAAGCCAAGGGGAGGACTGGACAATTTGCCAGGGATAGGGGAGGGTGCATATTTCTCGTATCACCTCTTACGGGTAATCATCTGGAGCCAGATCTCCCTGTTACAGCTGGGTAGGACTTGGCAAACAAGTAACCCTGAAACCTCCTCTGCCTGCAGAATGAAAGAGGGATGTGTCTTATCAGCTGGAGAGGTCTTCAGAGAAGGTTGTGGAGACAAATGCAAACAGCATGCCTTCCCACAGCCTCCCTCCTCTCATCACTCTTTCTAGTCTCTTGGGCCACTATCCAGTGCGTATCTGACTGCTGCTTAACAAACTCTAGCTGTGGTTTCAGGCTGATAAATAATTATGCTAATTAACAGGTTCAAGGAAAATGTGATGTTGTTTCTGTGGAATGCTCTGAGAGGCTGGAAACACTTAAATGTAAAAACGACATGTGGTGAAATAACCAATAATTTGCTTAAGAAACCCACATCTGGTATTCCTGCTAGAAACAGGGGTTAATAGTCTGTCAGGGGCAGGCAGTGGCAGTGAGTAGCTCTAGGATAAACAAAAAAGCCTTAACGGCAGGAAATGGGCTTGTTGTCCTAGCATAAGCATTTACATTGCCTGCTAACCAGCAAGAGATGTATAAGCAGTTGTTTAGTTTACACTTGGAAAAAAAATAGAGAGAGATGGAAACAAACAGACTTCTGCATTTTGTGTATCTGTGAAAATAAAAAAAAAGCCACTGAGTCTAGCTAAAAATGATAACAATATATATGCTCCACACCAGAGAAGGAGCCATAGACTTGGGACAAGGTTCCAGTCATAAAAAGGGGGAAGGATTACTAAAATTATTTTTGTATTATTGAAATAACTGTCAGGTAATTACATGTATGATTTTAGGTTACTCATGCAGAAAAGGAGAAAGGGCAAGAGAAGAGAAGACAAGTGAGGAAACTTGGTTAATTGATCCAGGTTGACACCCTGATTTTTTTTTTTTTAATATAAAAAAATTTATCTTGGTTTTTGTTTTGAGGAAGGAAGGTCCAAATACCGCTTGATATGAAGAAAGGCTTTCCCATTTGACACCACTGTAGTCAGGAAAGGATATGGTCCACAATGAAGTAACACATGCTTGTGTTGGTGTGGCATTCCTACCACACTTACAAGCTCAAAAAAGAAAGCCACATTTTAAGATGGGATGAAATGTAAATAATGTACTCATTTGACGAGATTCAGATGAAGTGCTCTGTGTGTGGCAAGCTGAATCTGTATTTATAGCAGTTAAAGGAACACACAAGGTTCTCAGGATACACTGAAGACTGTGAATAATACATTGTTGGTTCCTGATTTTGTTTTAAATAAACAGACCATGTTCTACCTTAGCTGGTGTTTTTCTTCTGAAATAGCGCAACTCTTGCAAAGATTGCTGCTACATCTGAGATGCAATTTTCACACAAGAAAACATAACACCTCAGCAGATGTCAGCAGCTTTCTGTTGCATGTTGGACTGCTTGACATCTCAAGCTAAATTTTCTTTCATAGTCACTCTCAAAGATGCATATTATCCCTTGTCAAAATAAAGACTTGTGGTCTCTTTCCAGACCAGAGAAATATGGTAAGTGCACATTACCACCATGCCATCTAAGCTGCTCTCTCTTTCACTATGTTAGCACATATTACAGCCTTGCAAATGACAGGCTGTCACAGCCTCATATTTTAGTGTCATGTCTTGTTCTATAATGACACCGTGTTTTTTCTAGTGATCCTAGCACAGCTTTGCAACCTTTCTCAAAGTAGTGAGAAAGGAGGTCCTCAGGCCACATGCTGATACCTGAGGTGGGAAGCAGGAGCAATAAAATTACTCAAAAGCCTCATTTGTCAGCCAAAGCAACTCACATGGCACAGCTGATGCAGATGTAGGAAGCATTACATCCTCCACCATGTAATGTGTTCTGGTCTGAGGCTGAAGTCTTCTGTACAAAAGTTGAATAAATTCTGGTGCTTTTTGAAGCTTTCTGTAAGCATCCAAGGCACTCAGCTGCACAAAGGGTCTGTCCTCTAGCACTGTACTCCTGTGAAACAGCAGATCAGAGAAGCTTGCTTCTTGTAAACAAGAAATGTCAGGGAGAGGGCATCTCAGACAGTGGCACTTCCACTTTTTCCCCACGCTGTGCTTACACTAAGCTGTGATCACATAGCCCTCAGTGTGCAATATGTTCCCATGGGCTCATATCTACTTAGGCTGTTTTAGATCATTACAGGAATAGCCTGAGACAACAACTGAAGCCTTCCAGGAACAAAACTGAAGGTGAAAACCATAAAATCTATGCTTGACTTTTTGTTTCTCTGTGTTCTGGTTCAGACACATAAATACTAGTGAAACAGTCAGTTTCTGAAACCAAGAACTACATCTCATTTGTGAATGTATAAAGTTAAGATTTCCAATAAAGACAGAGCTGCTAGTGCCAGGAATTTCTGTTCACCACATACTGATCTAAAATGGCTAGCAACAATGTGAAAGAGCAGGTGACAAAAATAAAGTAAATTTTAGGAATGGCAATTAGATCTTAACTAAATTCTTTGAACTTCAGTAAGCTTTTTCTTATATCAAATTCTGCTGAATTGTGGTTACCTTTTTGCCTTTTGCATATTCCCAGTCAGAGCACATCCATCACATTTTTGCTCATAAGAAAAATTTTGTGTGATGAAGAGGACAGGAAAAAAATGTAAAATGAACAGGAAAAATATGGAAAATTACCATTAGCATGGCAGCAAAGATCAATCATTAAAAATTGTAAATCTTGCTGCACATTTTTCAGTGAAAGCATTATTCAACGTATACAGTCATTCACCACAAAAGAAATCACTCACCAAACAATTGTACCTGTCTTTATTTTGTATAGTACTTCCATTTACCATCAAATTGCCACCAAAATGGTATGTCTAGTACAATTTGGTAGGAGATTTGTGTAACTTCATATGGTTTATGCATAACTTGGATGAATTATGAGTTAACTAAACTGTGAAACAAGCAGCCCCAATGCTCAAGATGGGAAGCATGAACAGTCCTCACACTTCACTAAGGTTCTCTAGGGAGAGGGCCACAAGGACAGCCACAGTGAGGCAAGAGAGGATTCACCACCTGCCTGTGGCACCCGATAGCTCACAAAGCATATAGCCAGGCCCTGGACATCCGACTGCTCACAGCACCCACTTCTCCCCACCACCCTTAGAGGGAAGCTAAGTTTCAACATATCTAGGCTTGGGATCTAAAATGAAGTCTTGCAAATGTTTTCTCTTTCCTCCCAAAATTTCCCAGACTGCAACCAATATTTGGATCCAAATATGGGGTGTCCATATCTATTACAGTTTATTCAAAACTCTGCAGATTTTTTTAAATACCTGCACAAAACCAAAACAAACAAAACAAAACAAACAAAAAAATAAACCTTTCTGCTCAACTCTAAACTTTACTATGAACTTGACTTTTATAACTGATTTATGGTTTGCATAAATAGAAGCTTAATAAGCTTCCCATGTACTACTGTAACAAACTTTTACTCTGTAATGCACTGTGTTAGAGCATTTGATAAAACAGATAAGAATATCTGTTACTGATTTTCTTTTCTTCAGGAGTGGAATTTCTGTTACTGAAAGAAAACCAGCAAGAAAATCAATCTTATGGGGTGGCCTGGGGAAGCTGCTCATAGGAGAATATGTTTTCCTAGCAGATGATGTGGAAAGCAAGCAAACATTTTGTCTTTAGACTGCATCTTCCAGACACAGGCCCCACCTTTTGCTCTTACAAGAGAGATTGTTTTAAGCCGGGTAACAAGAAGTCAAACAGTCTTCCAATATTTTGACAATAACCAAAAATGACCATTTGGGGTGGTTTTTATTTGCATTAATATCCAATCTTTTAAAATGGTCTTGGCATGCTCTTGGCCTCAGAAACTTCCTGTGATAATCAGCACCAGAACTGAATCATGCATTGCTGTCAAAAGATATTTCTTGAACCAATACTATTTTGCCATTTTGCTTTACGATCATTAAATGTTCTTTTATTCCTAGTGCCCCCGCACTTTATTTATAATTATGAAGATCTCATAATTATAAAAGTAAAAATTAAAGTGCATTTGTGAAAGAAGGAGTTGAGTTGTGGTTTACATAAATACCTAATTACAGAAATAATTACACAGTCTGGGACGAAAACCCAGTGTGTATGTGAGTACATGTAGACATGCATAAAAATATTTGCATGGGAATATCACTGGGACGTTTCTTGACCATATGTTTCATGCCAAGTTATTTTGCTGCACATCAGTATCTACATGTGTGCGAAGGGAGGAAGTGCATTTGTTTTACATGCAAAGTTATGAGCACAATTTAAATAAAGTTTATTTTCAAAAGAAGCAAAGCTGCTCGTGCCTGCGCCTTTACACAATGAGAACTCCCAGTAGTAATCAGAATAAGTGATGTGTTTCTGAATAACCCATGTGTGTAGACAAATATTCCCAGTGATCATTTAAAAAAAGAGCATTTAACTAGCTTAACAAATGGAATGATGATTTAATGCTTGCAGTACAGCAAGTTTGTGAGTTCCAGTGAGAACTGAATGCTCTGTAGCTTTACCTAGAAGCCCTAAGGCTGACACACTGGCTGCTCCGTTACACTGACCATGGGGCCTTCTCAGTATTATGGTGGGAAAGTAATTTGAGCTACTTCCTTCCTTTTGTGCATTTTGAAGCTTAAAATTAAAAAAGATACTCCCCATGCACAATTGCAGTCAACATTAACATGGATGACACACACATCTAACAAGTGAAACCAGACACCTTCCCTTATTCCTTGCATTTGCAGTTTAGGGCTTGTGCAAATTGTTTTTCCTTATAAAGCTGGATTTTTAAATACCTAATACTTTCAATAACCTTTTCAAAAAAGGACATTTTCACTAATATTGGGCCATGTCATACAACATCTTCTAATCTGGACATTTAAAATTGATGTTTTTACGTATGTGTAAAGTGTTGTGGTGGTTGCTGGAATATTCTACCTTTTTCCCCTCCAGAAGACTGGTTTTAAATTTTAATAATTTTTAAATGGTAGCCCTTGGTTTTATGTAATGCATATTGAAGCTTATTGGTGAAATAGGACCAAGAGAAGTAATTATTTAATTTAAATTTTAATTAAAATACTGATAGCAGTATCAAACATATTCTAGTAAAGTTACAAATTTTCTTTTATATTTCTAAATCACTTGGTCACATTCTGAAGTGGACATGTTTAGAGAAATTATCAGGAATATAAAGAAACTCAAGTCAAAATCAGAAATCATACCTCAACATGTTTAGGTTGGAAAAGCAGTCTTTACACGTACCACGTCCCTAACATCCCACCTGAGTTTTGGGACATCTGGGCAGATCAGAGCTCCCTGACATCAGGATGTGACCTCGTTCAGAAAGAATCTCCTTTAGGGCCGGAGAGAGTTCAGTCCATTAATCATCCCACCTTGCTCTCTGTGCACTGAGACTGCTAAAAGCTTTACCAGACAACTGTGGTCAGTTGTCTTCCTGAAACTGGACCGAAACTCCATGCTGCTATTCAGTCTAACCTGGGAAGTCAGCAAGGCCTTTCCTCCATGGCTGGGCAAAGATGAGCCCCACTGATGGGGGATGCCAAAGCTGGTGATGTATGCTCTCACGCCTGCAGGGCCTGCTTTCTTTCCTGGCCATCTGCTTCCCCCTATACTGCTATGACATAATTGAAACAGCAGTAAAGTTTTGAACACAGTAAAGAACGTGTTTTGTTTTGTTTTATTTTCCCCCTGGAACTCCAAAAGTCATGAAAAATGCAGATTTTGTGGGAGATGGAGAGAGAGGGACTAAATCCCTTCCCAGACCTCATCTTTTCGCTAGCCCCTTGAAGCTCAGAGCAACAGCAGCTGTTGAAAAGTGCAACTGTCTTTTCTATAAGTGATTAAATATAGTCAAGTATCAAGTACTATCATCAAGGTGTCAGTTAAATCTAATTTCTTTCTGCTCTGCATATATGCACAGAGGGAGCTTAAGTCCTCTCTCATCTGGTTTCTTCATCCTTAAAGAAACAAAAGCACACTGTGCAGTATTTTCTAATTTGATAGTATCTTTATAGGACTTTAATATCCTCCTCCTTGCCAGTGACAAGCCAGACCAGCAGCAAATACAGTTCAGTTATGAGCTGCAGCTGTTTGGGGCCTGTAAAGGTCTATCCACAGCCTGGAAATTTCCCATCAGTGCAACGCAGGACAGGCTCCAGCCTTGTTAGCAAAAGTTTGAACTTTTGCAAGCAAACATGGGCTGCCACAAGCAAAATGCTGGCAAAATTGAATCTGCTTAAGCAAGCAGACTAGCATTGAAAGGGGTAGGGACAGCCAGCTGACAGGGTGGAGCAGGGATCCTAGCAGTATTCAACACAGAAAATGTGTTGTAAGCCAGGGAAAATCCCATCTGTAAAAACAGTTCTGAATGGCAATTGCAATGGTTGTCATGGAGCACTATGTGCTTGACGAATATGAAGCATTTGGGTCCTCATCCACTGAGCAGATCTATTTCCTCCTTCTCTTCTTCATGAGGTCAGGAAAGTTTTGCAATAGCAATGACAACACACTTCAGAGAATCAGAGTAAGTCTTAAAAGATACAGCCTTTTTTTTAATATATAGATTCTAACACATAAATTATTTGCGTAGAATTTACATTACCATAGATAATACAATTCCCAGTGAGAAATTTCAGTTGCTTTAGGAAGCGACCCAGATTACAACGCCCACGTTAACTTGTCGCAGTGGTTGAAACCACTGCAGGAATGACCAAGAAGCCACAGAACCCCGAAACAGTGGAGGTCCGCTGGTGGGCAGGCTCAGAGGTCTAAGACCACCCCCTTTTACCGTTTTTAAGTCCATGTTCTAGATAGTACTCCTTTCCTTGATACCCTACCTGTTCCCGGATCCCTTGTTCCACCCCTCGCCTTTCCCACTGGTCACTGTCCTGTCATCCCACGCCCTCTCCACCCCCTGGCCTCCAAATGATAGGTTCCGATGTTCTGCCCCTCCCCTGGTGCCGATGCGGATAAAACCCCGGACCCTTCAGCGTTCGGTGTTCTTTGTTCTGGGATCCCTTCGGGCGGGGACCTCAATAAACCCCTCGGAACTCCACACAAAGGGCCCCTTTGTCTCTCTGTCCCCTGCTGCGCTGCAGGAGCTGTCCGGCTCTGTGTGTGTGAGTGGCTCGGTGGGGGTGTGTGTGTGT
>NW_008239289.1:662036-696900 GCF_000691975.1 Corvus brachyrhynchos | reverse complement strand
TCTTTCCACCCCCCCACACCCAGCACGTCCTTAACTGGACTGTGTTACATAGCACAGCCTTGTTTTGTGACCCTTCTGTAGCTCCGATGCTTCTCACTATCCTTGACAAGGCAATTATAATATCTTCACACATTCACAAATCTGAACAGGGAGAAAAGCACTCCTCTAGATTCTCAAAAAAGACAAAAAGACAAAGTTTTAAACAGCTAATCATCTTCAAGCTGACTTCTATTCTAAGGGTGGGGTTTTCTCCCCTTGCCTGTGTTGTTCATTTCATGGACTTTTATCACCCGCCACACACCATACTCAACCAGCATGTTGAAAATGCTGGTGAGGGACTAGCTTCTGAGGCTGGCACAACAAAACCTAGAGAAATATGGAAGGTTTAGCCACTTGCTCTGATGGCTAAAATGTTTGCCCATCCTTAGGAGTTAGCTTAGCTTACAACTGCTGCCTCAATATGTTACAGGAGTGCAGTGCAGTGCAATAATACGGCGATTATATCACCGTAGAGATAGGTCCATCCTATACACACACTGTTTCACTAAAGAATCTGAAAACCTGTCTTCTGATGATGGCTTTCACTTCAGTGTGAAATAAGTTGAAAAAAGGATTCAGATAACACAAGACAAGAAAACTAAAGTTCGGCATGAGGATGAAGAATTTACAACACTTCCTTAAGCCCAATGCATTTTCTGTGTTATATTTATCTACATCCACTCAAAAGCAGAGAAGAGAAATTTGTTGGCTTTTTATTAGGTCTGAAAAGTAAAAACTAATTTTAATTCCATAATGCCATTTTGTGGTTGCTGTTAAACTTGAAAGAAGGATTATGAAAACAAAAATACGTCATTCTGTAAACCAAATACCTCAGTCAATACTATTTTACAATTAAATCTCTGCTTATTCAATGTATTAGAGGTAATATCTTTGTCAAACAAACTCTTTTTGCCCGGAGGTTTATCATTAACACTCCCTTAAGCCTTCTTTAAACACAGGTAGCTCATCACCCTCGTCCACAATAGCATTAATAGTTGCTTGGCTTCATGCAACAAACTATGCCTTTGTTTCTGCCCTTACCTGTTCTTTCATCAGCTGCTGGTGTGCACATTAGGCAGAACATATGAGAGCAAACAAACTGCAAAATTGGTTTTTGAAAATATTTTGAGACAGCAGGTCAGTTTTTAAGGGCTTATCTTCACCAGGCAAAAAAATGCAGCAGAGAACCAGATGGTTTCAAATGCAGTGTGGTCCTTGCAGCAGTTTTATGGGTACACAAGCAAGCCTCAAAGCTGTTTTCAGAGATCAGCTGTACCAAAATGCCTTGAGGGTACAGTCCCTCTTGTGTCCTTGTTCTTGCTCAGTTGTGTTGGCTGAACTGGGACTGCAGCCCAAGCTGAGCTGACCCCTCTCTTAGTTACTTCCTTGTTCATGACAATACCGTACTTAGTGTCACAGGCACTTCATCTCTCTCCCTCCCCAACTTCAAGTCCCTTTTTGCCTTTTTGCGTGTAGTGGTCCCATATAAGGAATACATCTCTTCAGATGTTACCCATCCTTTCCTATGGTGGGTAGGTTCCTTGGAGAGAGACTGTGGCCCAGAGCCTAAAGGAAATAATGAACACTTAAGAATGTTTTGCAGTGGTAGCTCTCTCTGACCTTTCAGACAGTGAGTCCCAATGAGACACAGTTGCAGGAGCCACCACTTTCTCAGAGCATAGCAAGTGAATGAGATCTTAAAATGTCCACCTGGAAGGTAAGCGTGCTGGTTTCAGATGCTGAAACCAGCACAATACGGATGGACTTGACAATAGGGCCTGTCCCCTGAATGCCTCAAGCAACGAGGTCACTGGATTGAAGCTTTGGGAGTGGCATTGTTTCATTCTTTATGTCTCTTATCACACTGTAATAAATTCTTCAGTTCTATTATAATACCATTCTATTTTTCAGAAGCGTCGTCTCCCATACAGGTCAAATGAGCACAAGTAATGTTCTTTCATTCCTAGTTCAAATAATCTGCTGGTTTGTAAAACACTGAGAATCCAAGAAAATCCACAGAAAAAAAGCCATGTATATAGACATTTTCATAATGCTAACAAACAAAACTTTTCATTTGACTTTCTGATGCCACTTTCTCACTGTCTCATTTTTTTTTATCCTGATTTTCTAGAAAAGTCCTATGAAGTGTAGAATTACAGAATCATTTAGGTTGGAAAAGACCTTTAAGATCATTGAGTACAACTGCAAACTTAAACTTGCCAAGTCCACCACTAAACTATGTCCCTAAGTGCCACTTCTATACATCTTTTGAATATTTCTAGAGATGGTGACTTGATTACTTCCCTGGGTAGCCTGTTTATATGCCTGAAATTCATTTTCTTTCTCACCTACACTCCCATAATAATTCTTTTCTTCCAAATAGGTTGAAGTTAAAAAATCTCCTTTTAGAAAGTAGGATCATTATATGAGCATCTTCAAAGTACCAAGCCACAGTTTCTGTGCTGGATCCAAGATGCAGTGCTTGAATTAAGTGCATAGTTCTAGCACCTTTTTACTGACTTTATTTCCAATGGGCTTTAAATAAACATGCTTTAGGCTATAAATATATTCCTGTCCTCTGAAATCTTGACATGCTGAAGTGAATTTTCTAGCCTGTGGCCATCTTGAATAAAAGCCTGGAGAACCACTTCAACAACTGATTTAACAACTTAGACCTAAGAATCCTATAATGTTCAACAACATTACATCATATGGTATAAAAGCCTTTTTTTAATTACTAAAATTATTTAAATAAAGTAAATTCAGCATGTGGTTTTAGACACAAATATTTGTGAGCCAATACCTCTTGTTGATCATCATCTAAAAACAGGAGTACAAACACATCTGTAGATCAGACATGAAAGCTTATATCAATCTGACATTCCTTTAAGAGGAAGAAGCAAACATTTTCTTTGGAAGAAAAGAAACAAAATATCTCTTTTAAACCATAACTAGAAAGGTTTATTTAAGCTCTTAACATGAGTAAACTAAGGGTTATGGGAATTCAGTTCAAAAACTGTCGTAAAAGACTTATCCTAATAAGCAAAGTGCCTGAAGTAGATATCTAGAGTAACAGCAGATGTCAACACATCATAATGAGACATATAATTTTGATTTATCCCTTTGATTTTTGCATTACTAGATACAATAGAACATTAAAAAGCATTTTCCTGATTCTAATGCCAATGAAATTGTTTAGCAAAATTTATGAAACATTTAAAATATATATTTTTAGTATCTGCTATCTCTTATTGTTCATGCGCACTCTTGGATGTTTATGAGAGTTTCATGCCAGAGTGGTTTTGGAGGGAGAAAGTTATTTTTCTCTTCTTTATGTATAATCTAACTTCAATTGGAATAGAAAATAATGAATCTGGAATAATGATCTGTTTAACTGCTGATAAAACAGATTCTGGAGTAGTTTCAGTCTAAGAATATCTTTCCATTTTTCTCTGATTAGAAAAGGAAAAGTATGTAAGCTAATGCTTAAAGGTAGATATTTAGATCACAAACATAAAATATTTTATTTTATTCTCTCATAGCTGCTAGCAGGTATATCTGTGTTTCAGCTCTTTTATTTCAAACCATCAACAAATTTCATTCAACCCATTATAATCCAGTCATATCTCTAGGTAATATCAGTAGAATGTTAACTAGTTAACCAAAAAGTAGTCAGCATTTACTGTGTGGGGTGGGGAAAAAACCCCTGTAACCATTTAAAAAGCTAGCAGAATACATGTATATTAATTTTCAGGAAAATTAGGATATAGATTTCTCTAATAACTAAAATTTTTAAAAATCTGTGAAAGTAAGTCAGGTCAGTTTCTAAGATGAGCTCCTTGCAGTGACTCCAACTAGTCCCTCTCATTCCTTTCTGTGCCTTTGGGGCCACTTTTCTCTAGTGCTTTACGTTTCAGCTGGGCTACGTGATCTTGCAGTGCACCAACGGTGTTGTGCAAGCTCCAGAGCAGAGCTGGAACTCCTGCCTCCAGGTATGCTCCTGGTTCCCGGTACAAGACACCTAATCTGTTCGCGCCAAGTGTCCGGATTAAGATAGCAGGAGGTACCTGGTTTCTCTTCCCATTGCTCCTCCTGGGCTATGCTGGGGTCACCCTGGAGATATCTGCTAAGATGGTCCAAGGGGCCAATGAGGTGATGGGTCCTGCCCCTGGCTCTGGGGCTGCATTTACACACCAGCCTAACTGCTTGGTCATTGCATGGAACAGAAGGAGTAGTGACAGTGGCTCCTGAAGGATATTTGAGAGGACAAAGGTGCTGAAGTCAGTAATGTATTCAGTGGCTGTGGTCACAAGCAAAATGAACACTCATCATGAGCTAAAAGGAGTTCTCAGTGTGCCACCAAACTGCAGACTTCAAAACCTGCTCAGTAATAATTTTTTCAGTGCTGCTCTCAAGATTGTCACTGTTCAGTAATCTCTTCCAAAAGGCAGATTCATATTCCTTCCTTTCCTGGAGGAATGGCAAGAGAAGTGTTTTGCTGATTGTTTTTGAGGACTACACTGGCTCCTCAGGCAGCTCCACCACATATGCAGTGGGATTCTTGTTGCATGGTGAATGTACTTCCCATGTTCACTGCTCTGGTCCAGTGGAACAGCACAGACAGGCAAATGCTTATATATATGTGAACCTTGGCAAGGTTTTTTTTGGCTTTCAAATTTGTGCAATTACTTCAAACTGCTTGGTGAGTTAACGCAAGAGATACTACTCTTATTCAAAAACTAACTGGAAAAGAAAAACCTTTAAAAAATCACTCCACTTGGCTAGATGGTGCTAGCTGACACCCTTCTTCTTGTAAATATGCTCTAGGTCAAAGTTGTTTCCCAGGAAGAAAGCCCTAATGATGACAGGCAACATGTTGCTACAACAGGCAGGAGGAATAAAGGAAGTCATCATGGTCCTGGAGCTGGTGGTTACTACACCAGCCCATCACACTGCTCAGGGTCTGCCCTGTCCCCACGATGTCCCTGCACACTGTCTGCAGAGCATGTAAGAAATAGCAGCAAAAAAAGCTCATACCTGTGGTCACATAAACACATAAACACTTTCACTCACAGTAGTGCTCTCATTATCTGGCCATCTGAGACAGCTAAGGCTGAGACAGGAGAGACGTTAAAGGATCCTGTCTGCCTAGTGTGTTCACCGTCCACTCCAGCCGGGAATGACTTCCAGATGTTAGTGTGCTGCAAATGCGCCTCCAGCCTCCAGCCCAACCCTTATTGATCACACTGGACAACACTGGCACCGAGCGGGAGGAAGTGGTGGCTCAGTCAACAGCCCAGAGGGTTGTTGGTACACTTGATCAAACGACAAGTTCTCCAGAGAAGACGGGTAGGGAAAAATGTGTATTTTTGTTGCAGAAGAAAGGTTTCTTTAATTAAAAAATTAATCATAAATAGAGCCAATCCAAAATCAAAACCAAACCAAACCAAACCAAAACCCAAAACAAAAGAAAAGCAAATAAATAAACAAACAAAAACCACCAACCCCCCCACCCAAAAAACCCACAAACCACCAGTAAAAATAACCCTCAGCAAAAAGCCCACGAGGCTAGAAAAGTATGTGTGCCCTTATATGAATTCTCTCTTACATAAGAGCTTTTCTGAAAGAAACTTCCATTAAAGGGTTAACTGTTAAAGAAAATGCTTGGATCTTTTTTTGTTGGTTTGTTTCTTTATGATAGCTTACTCAGCAGAGATATAAAAGTCTGCATAGATAGTCATTTTGATTTTAAATGGCATGGTTCAGATAACCTTAACTGCATGTCAAAGATTAGCTGAAGCAATGCTGAAATAATCAGGATCTGCACCACCAAACAACTGTTTCTGTGTGGAGTCAACTCCTGTTAAGAATTATGTAGGATTTTCTGTAGAAATTGTGTTCTTGAGGTACTTCTCTTTGTGAAAATTTTTTAACACTACAATAGAGACTGGAATAAATTTGCTGTAAGAAAGATTCCTTTCTTTCCAAGACAAAATCAGGCTCTGTCTACTGAAGGAAATAATTTACTCTTCTAGTGACAATCTTCTTGCACCCCGTCAGTTTTTTAACATGCCTATATTACTGAATAATTTGTCTCCTAATTTTTCTTCTGCAAACCCAGATATCTCTCGCTTCTTTTTTCTTTTTTCCTTTTTAAATATAAACAGAATACAAAACCTTTTCCTGTTTTTCCCCCTAAAGTATAGCCCTGCTATAGTAATTTCAAGTCTTCTCTATGCAAGATTGCAAAACATAAAGGGTTACAGACTCCTCCTGCAATTCACAACCCCTGTGCTGTTGTGGAGGGATTGATTTATATTTTTCTGACAAGCCATTATTAATCATTCAGTGTGGTCTTTCTATAACTGCAGGGATATGAACCTATCTGCTGCAGAATGTGTGTCACATTGCAGTCTGCACCTGCATGGACTGGCAAAAAGTGTGCAGCTACACTCTCACCCAGGTCAAGCCCTTTGTTGCAAATATGTAGTTATTTTGAAACAAACACCAAATCTTAAAAGTATTTAGCAGCCTGAAGTTGTAAATTGGACATCCTTTTGGATTTTTCAAAAGAACACAGGCATAAATCTCCCACTAGATTCTTATCTGCATCATTAAGCCCTTAAATTACATTATAAACATTTTGCTTATGCTTTTTTTTCCCTCAGCAAATTACTTAGAAACCAGATGTGCCTTTCCCCAAATGTATTATTTGCAAGTATGTACCAAATACCTTGGCAGAATTATGTTCATGCTTCGAGCTATTTGGAAATGTTAATTTAATTTGCTCTCTTTTTGTTATTCATGGGGGCAGCCAGTCACCTAAATCACATGTTATCGTTTCTGCCTTCTTACTGGCTGCCTAAATGTTTTTACTAGGAGAATTATGAGTATCAAAGGCATTAAGAAGCAAAGCCCAGGTGATTTGCAGCTGATAGGAATTTGAGGATAATAGTTATTCCTGTTTAAATTCACTAAACTTGTAGGTGATCTAGGCATATTTGTGGCTTCCATCTCTTTACATCTAATATAAACCCTGTCACCACAAATCACAGTAACCACATGCTTATCCACAGGAGTGTTTGCCAGACACTTTTCTTTTACTGTTGGTCGCTTCATCTGACTGATGGTCCAATAAAGTCTGCATTGACAAATCTGGACTCTAAAAATTAGTGCCTTATCCTGTGCTTTGGAATTTAAAGAAATATTTAGATGTGATACCTACACTTAGGGGCTTAATGACAGACTTATGAGTGTACTAAGTAACTCAGTGTTGAAGACTAGTGTGAGCTGCCTGGACATATATGTCCATTAATTCGTTTTTATTACCAAATTTAATTTGAAATTGTGGTCATTTCTTACTTTTTGAAATTGATTGAGATAATAAAAATGAACTACATTCCCGGTAACAGTTATGCCCAAAGCAGTGTTGACACTTTGTGGTAAGAAAGGTAAATATTTACTTCATGAAAGACCTGCCAAGCCCACAAATTCTGTGAAAACATGAGATTTTAGTTAAGTAAGCAACAGGCTTTCTTTCACAAAAATAGCATTCTGGTAGCAGTTGGTTTTCATGGGGACTTTTCACCAGAATTGCAGCATTCTATTTTATAGAGAAAAAGAATACTTTCAAAGAAGTGCTTGGAATGACTTGTCTCTTTTGACCAGATTGGAAGATAAGCATATGTATTTTTGTCTGTTCTGTGGTTTTTCCAAAGATTACATCTATTTTTTAAATGTTCCAGGCTTGGTGCATCATTAAGATAACAAGTACTCAGCTTCCCCAGCATCACTCCCTGCCTCCTCTGGCACATTTCCCTGTAAATGCATCTGAAGCCTTGTTTCTCTGGATAAGAAGGCTGGGACAAAGAGAGGTGCTGCTCTCTTTACACGTGTCTGCTGTAAACAGTTGTGTATCATTCTGCTTTGTTTGTTCTTCACTGTAATAGGGGATGTGAATTCTCTGGGGACTTCTATGTTTTATGACTTTTACCTGCCAGATACAGAATGATGGAACTCCCTTACACCAGAGAATGGCCATGTTTGAGCAGATGGGCTCAAGAAAGTGAAAAAAAACCAAACCAGAATTCTGTTTTCTTTTTCATTTGTGGTTGCCTGGGGTAACATGCCATCTTTTTTTCTGACAGAATAACACCACTTGTAGAGAAAGCCAAGAGTGGTCATACAGAGGTAAAACAGAGCCATTAAAGCAACTCAAGGGAGCAGAAGGGAATTTCAGTTGTGCATATTCCTAATTTCCTGTTTCAAATATCTTTTAGTCCTTTAAAATTACCAAGCAGACCTGCTCTGCAGACTGGTCATTCCAGAGCCTCTCAGTAAATCAGTGCCTTTGTGACTACAGCATAAAACCTCACTTCATCTTAATACAACAGAAGAAGGTTTGGCAAGTGCAGGTGCAGGCCCTTTGCCAAGGGTCTGTGGTCCTCATCAAATCAATCACTACCACTGCTGGAAATGCGAAGACACTCCTGCTTAAAAGAGGCTGTGTCTGAGTAATGCAAAATCTGGGCTGTATATTTAACCCCAACCAAGACTGGTCAGGAGGGAAGTGGAGTAGAAGAGCAGTGTGGCTTTCCACTGGTCCTTCTGCTGTGGTTTGGGGATTTAAAGAGGACTTTGATTTCTCACCCTTCCTGCCCCACATCACAAACTCTTATGTTACCACTAGGTAAGGATAGGAAACATTTTATGATGGTGGAGAGAGGGCAGAAAGGGAAAAAGAAAGGCTGTAGCCTTGTCTATGCAAAACAGAGTATCTCTCAGTACTGGTACAAACCATGGTTATCTTCACCATCCCTACCAGCCCTGAGGAAGAAGACCTTTTTGTCTCTGTACAGTGGTGCTCTTGCCACAGCAGCTAGGCACATGAAAAAGCTATATTCAGGCAAGCAGAAGTGCAAACTTTATGCTGCGCCAGCCGCTCCATGGTACTTTAGTAAAGGCTTACCAACTTGCCAGCCCCGTGGTAAATGTGAGGAACACAATCCCTTTTTGCCTGAGGAGTAAAACACCCCAAATCACAGAGAGGTTAAACAGGTAGGAGGGCACTCAGTAGGCAGCTGTATTCATAAGCCTGAAAACTTGGCTGTATTTATCTGCTAATATTAGACCTCTTCAATGTGGCTGCACACTGCACTGTGAGACACAACACAGCAGAAAAACCGAGCACTAGCAATGCATATAGAAAAGGTTTGGTTTGCTTTAGTTTCCCTGTCTTTTCTTTACTTACCTAAATTCAAATTAGATGATCTCTACAGCTATTGGCTTCATTCCATACCATACTACTGACCTGCTCCCTAAAGATATTTGCTTCCAAACCTCAAGTTTTTTCCTTTAAATTTAACCTAAATTAAAGAGCCAGAAGAGGGGTGAGTGAGTGGCAGTCTCTTAGCAAAAAATCTGTCCATGTTCCAAATTTCCAAAGAGGCCATTTTTCAATTAAAGGACTGCAGTGCTGTAGAGGAGAGCAGAGATGCATGATGAAAGGCCTTCCCAAAGCTGGTACCTCATTTCTTTTTCCCACTTTATGCATCTGCAATTCTAGAAAAGCCTCTCTTGCATGCTAATTGTCTTGGCTGTAACATCTGCATAGTTAGGTTAATTTTTTTTTTCCCTAAAGCCTGACTTTTGCAAGTGACCAGGCCAGCTAAAAAGGACAAAGCAACACAGGAATACAATTTCACAGAAATCTTGGCAAAAAGGTAAGCACATTCCTGCCGGATTCCTCAAAGCTGGATGCCTGCAACAGATGCAGGGGTAGGCTGGAAAGCCAGCCAACTCCCTCCTTTCAGCCCCTGGAGCTCTTCCCAGGCTTTCTACCTACAGCCCTCACCCCATGGGAGGCCTTGAGAGTGGTCAGTGAAAGATGCACATCTTCCCTGCTGAAGCCCTGAGCAGCACCAATGTGGAGGCAACTGGAGCTGCCTAGCTCCTTCCTGCCATCACCATGTCAGGCAGGTCTCTGGCATCCCTTCCAGGGTGGGAGGAAGGAAGGCTCTTCCTTCAGAGCCTTTCTCCCTGTGCTGTTGTTAAAGGACTGCTAAGCAGACAACTTCAATGCCATTTTTTAGTTGTCCACTGAAGACCTTCCCCCATGCTTCTCACTAGCTTGTTTTGCCATCTCTAAATAAATACAGGCCTCAGAAGAAGGACAGCTTGCCAGGTACATGTGTTTTAACTGCTGTTGTCATCTACAGAGCCCTCCCCCTGGTTTCATATATTTCCATATTTCAGCCATTTAGTGACTACAGCCTTTATTTTCACTATGTTTCAATTCCACCCCATAGTACAAACATTTGAATACATGTAAATGTATCTCAACCACAATTTCCACTGCCCAATGCATACTGTGTAAATTTCCCCCTCCCCGGTATGTTTTAAGGTCACTTCCATCAGTTCAAATACTGATTATTCATTATATCAAGTATCCAAGCTGATAGCTGATGACAGCTAGGAAACCATAAGCTGCCTTGAGGCTTGTCTTCCTATCAGCCCCCATAGCTGGGCGATGAGGGACTTTTTTCCTGCCATTGAAACTATTAGGTTGCTGCAGTTTGTTTGGTTTCAGCTTACCGTAATTGCTGCCATTTCCACGGTTGATTTGGGCTGTGTTTGAAGTTGATGTACAACACAAAGTGTGCTGCACATGTAGCTGCTCTCCACGTGCCAAGACATTAGAAAGAGAGAGAGTGTGTGTATATGTGCGTGTGTGCATATATATAAACATCTGCCATGTAGCTGTCTTCTATTTACACGTCTCTGAGGGGTTTACTCTACCCAGGGCAACTGAGTGTCTTAACTGCCCTCACAGTGATAATCATTCAGCTTCCTGCTACTGGGGAGATTAGTTTTGCTTGGGTGGGAGCAGCCACAAGAAGGGGAGAAGTGGGATGACTAGCAGAGAGTAATGCATATAGAGTTCCAGACCACAAATCTCATGAGCAGGGAGGTGTATGAGGATGTGAAGCCATCAGGATGGTGTTTTTTCATGGTCCTGGGACTGTTGTCTCTCTTTGAGGAACTGTAATTCAGTGCAGTCACAGAGCTCCTCTTATCGCAGGCAGCAAGACCAACACATATTTATGGCCCACAGACCGGGAGGGAACACTAGCCCAGGAAAGGACTGGCAACAGCTGGCATGGGAAGATAGGGCAGTCCTTCCTTGGAGCTGCTGACACAGGACCTCAGGACAATGAGGTAAAAACACTTTCTTGGGTGACTCTTGCTGTGTCTCAGGTTCTCATTTGTAGCTAAAGGATAACAAAGGTGCTGCCCACCACCTTCTCATACATTTGTGGTTCAAGCTCCTTCAGGACAGAATCATCTTCTAATAGATGTTGAAACATTATCCAGTCTGATGGCAAAAAGGCACTGATCAAAAGTGTGTTACATAGGCACCTGAAGAGTATTACTGTCCCTGTCCTGGCTCTGCAGGGTCCCGTGTGCCCCCACAGAAGCACGGGTGGGTTCAGTATTACAGTCGGTAGCAAGGAGTCGAGAAGAGCCATTTGCGTGTGTTCTGGCAGGAGCATCTACTGCTGCTACACCGTCGAAAGTTGCAGAGGCAAATAAAAGCACAATGACGAAACTCGCAGTTTTATCCGGGGGCGGGGAAAAGGGGAACAGGGACCAATGGGGAACTCTGGGGGAGTGACAAGGGGTAGAGGCTGACAGCCAACCAGGGAATTCAAACTGGGACAGATTAACATAACAGAACAAGCATCCTGGGAGAAGCCTCTTTCTCTCACCGTGACTGATGGCACCAGAGACTGTCGTATGAAGAGCTCTCTCTGACCTTGTGCCACAGGCCAGTCGGCCATCACAGAAGAGTACGTGATGAAGAGGAGAATAGTGAAACATATTAATGTACATTTTCATTAATAGAAATGAGACAAATAATTGCAAGGTGGATTAGGATTTTTATTATCCCTTAATAGAAATATATGCAGTCTTTCTGTGAGTCTTACTTGCCTTGTGCTGACCTATGCTGACAATCATCACTTTGTCTCTTTGAATTTCCAGGAAGTAATTCTATAAGGTAAAGAGGATGGAGGAAGCCACCACTGGAGGGGCTTTTTTGAAGCCATATGAGAACCCAAGGAGAAAGAAAGAGTGCTCATGGGTAGGAGGAAAACTCTTCACTGAATCTCATTCTTTTTTGCATTGTTTGCAGCTTCCAGCACAGCTGGGAGACACAGCAGCATATCATCAGGCGAAGATAAATACAACTAGATAGGCAATAGAAGAGAGGTGTACGCACGTGATAATGTTGAACTAGCTGTAGTGGGTGGACTAGAGGTGGTTTTTATGTGTGTCTGAAAGCCCTGCCCATGACAGTTAATGGGATGAAGGCTCCCATGTTTTGCTTCACACCTTGGTTTTCCTTGATGGTGTGGAGAAATACATATAGTGGAGATAGATCTGTGTGCAGCTGCAGCCCAAAGCTGCGGGTTGAGCCTGAGGCAAAAGCACTGAACTGCTGATGACTCTTTGTATATCCAAGGGCACAGGGACCCGTGACACCCATCAGGTGACCAGATAGAGACACAGCAGGAGCTGAAGACTCAGGAGGAAGAGTTGACACTTTCCCATGCTTGGACTGTGAGGGTATAAAAGATCAGGGTTCCGTTTCTGTGGGTTGTCCTCAGAGGCACCAGCTTGAGCTGTTTCTGTGTTACCATGCTGTGAGTAAATGGCTTTGTGGAATGAGACATCTGAGACTCTGCCATGGGAAATATGGGCTCAAACAGGTAAGGAAACCTGGTGTGACTGTGTAAGAGCGGGGTGTGCAGGGAGCCATGTGGGGCTCCTGTTGGGTCACTGGAGCTGCCCGCTCTGAATGGGCTCCAATCACAGTGGTGACAGCCTGTGGTGGTGGTCCTGTGACTGCCAGAGATGCTCCTGGATGGTTAGACTGGTAAGTTCCTTTAACAGATGGGAAGAAACAGTTACTTCATGGCAAATATCTTCCCAGAGATGGAGATTGCACTGAAAACAGAGGTTCCACTGTCCCAGTGTCACTGGTGGACATGCTGAGTGAGATTCCTTGTGCCTGGCACCCCTCAACCTCATGGAGTTCACTAGGGCAGGACTTTGGGAGATACACATGGCAAGCAGCAGACCTCCTTAAGCTGATGGCAGCTGTGCATATGTCTCCTCTATGACAGTACTGAAATCACTCTGAGTATGAAGACGCAAGGACAGAGCTCCTATCTATGTGCAAAACTAGCCCAACACTCTGCCTCCAGTTCTGTCCAAGAGCAAATGCTAGCAGAGGAGGGGAGGAACAAGAAACAAGCACAAGAATCAAGTGGTTACAGCTGTGAGGGCTGTTCCTGGGGTCCTCAGTGACCATGGCCACAGAGCTGTGCCTAGATGTGGCTCAGGCAGTGGGTGGCTGGAGTTAGCTCTGCTCTGGAGGTGAGCTGTTTAGCCTCCCATCATCCTTTTTGGATAATTGGACCTCTGTACCTTGTTCAAGGGCTTGCTTTGAGATCCATAGGTTAAATGCCACACAGGGATTGAAATCAGTGTATAGTATAGTGTAGCATTGTACAAGGATGCGGAACTCAGGGCCTGGCTTCAGAACAGTTCAGGTCTCCCAGATGAATCCACATGCTGTGTGCTCTGCCATCCCACATGTTCAGGCCTGCACCCCTTCTCCCACAGAGGCTGATCCACACCTCCTGTCCCCTGTTGACCATCATGCCCCTAGTCCTGTGTCCCTTCCCATCTCCTTCCTGCTTACTGATGTCTGCTCCTCTTGAATGCCCCATCTCCCTCCTACATCAGCCAGCTCTGTCCCTTGCAGCCTGTCTGGTTGTGCTGGCCTGAGACACCCAGGTGAGTGGATTACAGCCTACTTTTTTGTGTGTGAAACCTGAACCATGGCTAAACAGCAGCTAATGTAACTGTGCAAGTTTATATTTGTTCCCACCTGTCCTCTTAGGATCACTCTCAGGATCTCCATCACTGATGGAGATCTCTCACTGGAGAGATGTCTTTGGGAGAGCAAGGATTTAGATCCTAACCCCTCTGGGAAGGGACCAGTGCTCCCTTTTCTGCCTTCCCCATTCCCAGGTCTCTGCAGGGGACGGGGACTGGCACATCTACCTGCCTATTCAAAAAGCACCATGGGAGCAAAATGCTGGAGACAGTTTCAGCTCTGCAAAAAATCCCAGTGGCTGTCTAACATGAACTCTCCTTGATATCATCTTTACCAGAACCTCCTTTTCTCCCCACTCAGTGAATGGTTCATTTCAGCATCTCACGATACACCAGCTGTAGCTCTCCTGACTATCACAACTTCAGGAAGCATTTTTGACCCATTAGTCCTCTATCCAAGCTAACACATTTTTGGAAACTCTACAGACGGGCTGCAGACGCTGTGTT
The DNA here is from genome assembly GCF_000691975.1 of Corvus brachyrhynchos. Lineage (NCBI taxonomy): Eukaryota > Metazoa > Chordata > Aves > Passeriformes > Corvidae > Corvus > Corvus brachyrhynchos. The sequence continues at coordinate 682,449 of NW_008239289.1, read as the reverse complement.
TGCTGACACTGACCATAATCAGAAACATTTCACATGAAAAACTGCTGGCAGCTGCAATGCTGACTGTGGAAAAGCTGTAAAGAAATTGCAGTAACAAAAACTAAATACCAGTCTACCGTGCAGATGTCCTGTAACAAGCCATACAACATTCCCCCGCACCACAAAGAAGTGGTGATCTCCAGAAGCCTGTCACGCGAGGTTTCTCTGCTTTTTTTGTTGCTGCTGTTGTTGGTTCTATGCTCATCCTTGTCCTGGTGTGAAGCACGCAGGCATCGTTCCTCTGGCAGAACAGTAGATGGTCCACAGTAGACACAGCAAGTCCAAGCTAAGCAGAGCAGCTACAAGAGTACAGTAATTTTCATTTCCTGTCAAAACCAAACCAAACCAAAACAAAACAAAAAACCCAAAGGAAATCTTTTCTTTGTTAGGAAGGAAAAAGATACTTTCTTTGCCTTAGCGGGAAGTGGTTGTGAAATCAAATGAAGATTATGGAGATTAAACTGGAGGGGATGTCAAGCCATGAAAAGGTGAAATACTGAAGGATGCCTTTGCAATGCTTTTTTCCAGAGAGAATAGAGGATAAGAAAGTCAGTTCCATGCATAAATTTATTTCACCATTTGTGACTTTAAAGACTCTTTATTCAGGGGACAAAAGAAGAAATAAAGAAGAGAAAACGACTACATAAAGTCCTACATCAGAATAAGCCAATACCCTCACACTGAATGAAGGATAAATCCTTCCTACAGTGATACAGTTGTTTGAGGGAAATCCTATACCTCTTCCTACATGCCCATACTGATAAGAACACTAGAACAGAACAGCATTTTATTCACTTGATAATGATAGTAGAACAGAACAATATTTTACTCGAATCAAGGACAGTAGAACAGAACAGCACAGCCTTGGAGAAACAGATAAAGGATGTAACTTAGGGAAACAGAAGTCAGGCAAAAAACAAGAAGGATGCCAGCTCAGCTCTGCAAGGCTGACAAAGCATAAGTTATGCAACAATGATACTGAGCTTACTCAAAAGCAGGAACAGACACCTAAAAAAGGACAGTGGACATTGAAGACAGACCCCAAAGAGCCATATAAGGACTTCCAACAAGGAGTGCAACTATGTCAAATAAAGTGAAGGAAGTGGGGATTGAATATGTAATCAGTGTGTATGATAAAACTCTGTTTACCTGATGCTTGGCACACTCGATTAGAGGAAGGATCCTCTAAGTGACCGGCATGCTGCAATAAAGAATGCCTGCTTTCTAATACTCAAAACTCTGTTAGAAAGTTTCTATCTGACCAATTTCAGTATCAATACATTCACAGATTGTTCTCTCTAACCACCAGAACTGATGCAAAATCCACCCAAGCATTAGGATTTTACAGCAAAAGGGTCATTCAAATCAACAGTCCCGCTGACTCACCTCAGAGGTCAACATTTTTTGTTGATGAAGTAATGGGTTTTTTAATGAACATCATGTATTTTTACATCTACCTTCATTAATAAATGGGCATAAGAGGCCCAAATGAGTGTAAATATAAAGCAGAGCAGAGTTTCATGTTAGGAGCTAAAATGAAATCCAGGGCTTACCTCAACCCAATTTAACAGTAGTTAAAACTATGACTGCAACATCAATATTGAGATGTCATGCGATACAGGCAGACCAACCTTGAGCAGAGAGCTTTAAACAGGGTATGACAAGGGATAGTGGTGATGACACACAGCAGCAGAGTTCATAAATTAGGATTAGTCAATAAACCAATGTGTACAATATTCTGGTGATGGCTGTGAACCACTTGGTAATGAAGAGGCAGATGAGACCTTCTTTTGTCAACTGGAAGAAGCCTCTTGTCCTCAGATAATAATCCTCATGTGCCAGTGTTTGATCACTTAAAAAATTGTCTTGTCCAACCCCCTCTTCTGGCACAGGGACAGCCTCAGCTTCTCCATGACTTTGTAACACAACTAAGGAAAGCTTTTGCATAATAAGACAAGATCAGACTTCCTGGAAATCAAAAATTGCCCTAAATGGATCTGACCTAAATCACTTTAAACATAATTTGTTGAAAGAGTACACATGTGCAGTTTTGAAGGAGAGCAAGAATACAATCCTTACTCACTAAAAACCTCTAATGAATTCCCATAAACCAGCATGGAAAATTGCTTCTTAACAATGACAGAAGCGTAAATGTCTGAAACAATAAGGTTCTCCTCGAGGCAGAGTGGTTAAAAATTACTGATGGAGGGATCCCTTAATGGCTCCACTCCCAACCTTTTCCATTTGTATCAGGTTGCACATTCTCCCTTGAGTAATGTCTACTGGAATAGACTGGGCTGTGGAAAAAAATATATATTTTTAGCATGAATGACTCAACATTAATAGAGTTAAGAGTTTCTGAATTCAGCATGAAAACACATTATGTCAGGAGCTAGTGACAAATCCTACTTCTCCAATGTCAGGTGGATTGAGTAATGTCTGGAAAGACTGTGATTCTAAAACAAGCATCTGGACATGTCAAAACAGTTTATAGATCCTTTCCAGAGTGTGCAAAAATGAAGGTAACTACTCACTTCATTTAAAATATTCTTCATACCCCCATGAAACTATTACTTACCATATTGTAAACATGTCCATTTTTTAATATGAATGCTCCCAGCAGCTAAAGCTAGTTTAGTACAACAATAACTTGTGGGAAGAGTTATGAAGTAGCACTTTTTTTTACCTACTTTCTTAGGGGGACAGACGTGGGCTTTTAACATTGCAATCAGGACTCTTTCTTGATTTCTATCTGTTATATGCTCACAAGAGCTTTACTGAATATTGCATGGGTCAGTAGAATCTGGACAACAAACATGGTTTGTCTCCCTCAGAGTATCCATACTTGGATGAAAGCAAAGCTGTCTTTGATCAAGTAGAGCCTAAGCTGAAATAAAGGCAATAAAAATATGTGGAATTTTACTTCACACAAGTACAAACATGGAGAAAACCAATTACAAGCTTCTAAAAGTGCAATTCAATTTCCAGATTTTAAATGTCCTTGTTTTTTCATATCAGATGATCAGCACCTTTAGAGATCTCTCTCTCCTGTTTCAAAAAGCAGTGTTGTCATATGCCTAGATGGCTTCACCATCCAGTCCAAGATGTAGCCAGTGCCCTTGGGAGTATGTATCATTCAAATTAACCTTAATATTCAGCAAAGTGTTAACAACAAAATTTTGATAGTTTGACTTCCCAAACATATGCAGATCCAGTCTAAATGGCTTGAATTTTACTGAGCTGTTCGCATAACTAGACAAAAGTATACAGTAGTTGACATGATTTCCAGTAAAATGTCAGATAAAAAAAAACTTATCTAATTTTTATTTATTCTGTTCTTTCTTGTTGACTGCTTTTGTTTTGTTACTTTTCCTAGTTTCTCTGTTCTTCTATTCACTGTCAAGGCATCCTGCCAAAAATAAAAATCTCCGTCCTTCCTTCCTTCCCTCCCCCGGAAACAACAAAAACACATTTTCAAACCACAGGAGTTGTAAGCATTATAATTTAACTGTATGTGGCAGTGAGAATTCCTCATACAGCTGTATTTTAAACATCTGGATGCTCTAGAAATAATCTGCAAATATATCAAGAACACTTCTGCTATGTGAAAACTTCTACACCCATCTCATTCTTGCTTCACTCTTTGCCATTTCCTAAGCCATTTGGCTAAGACAGGTTAAGCAACCTCCAAGGACATAAAAAGTATATGCGCTGATTTTGCCTACCCTTCCTAAACTATTTTTTTATTGTGAAAAAATGTGGAAGACCCAATACTAACATTCCTTTTAACAAAATATCAAACATCCTGGTCTGCAGCAGCTCTTCTCCCCTCCAAAATCAAATACTCTTCCATTTTTTACATATGAAGCAAGGCTGAAACAAAACATTATTGCTATCAGGTTTCAATCAACAAGATGTTTACTGCATTGTCAGATTCTCAAAAGGAAAAAAAAATTCCAAGCCAAATGTTCATAATTTTATAAACTGCTACTGAGCAAAGACTCACAATTTTTTACTTCACTTTTACAGATTTAAGTTTTATTCTAAAAGAATACTTAAATACTTGTCTGCTTCAAATAGTTCAACCCAGTAAAAATATGAGCAATTTTTCCCTCCTGAATCTTTTTTTTTCTCTTCTAGTTTTAAGGTTCAGAGTTTTCATCTCATAGCTGTGACAAAAAGCAGGGCAGTATAAAATGCACATAGAGCACTGGCTTGTAGGAAGAAATTATGTGAAGAGCTTCTGTTCTTTATCTTCCCTCACAAGAAGGTTTATATGAAACAGAATGATCAGAATTGTACAGAAAAAAATGTTTCATGCAAGATGGAATTAAACTTGGGATTTGTTCCCTTAGGCAGACTCTAAGGTCACCAGAAAAGGCTAGATGCTTGTGTAAACCTTGCAAATATCAAGGACAAGCATTTTGGAAGAGGTATTAAAACATACCCTTCAGAGCTTTAGCAAAACTGTAACTATCAGTAATCAAGACAGTCCCACGTCTGCAAGTTTCTTCACTTTTGTCTGAGGCATCTGGCACTGACAGCTCTCAGATGTGGGATGCTAGACTAGATGGATGACAGATATAATCCAGTTTAACAGTCTCTACATTCCAGTTTCACTGTATAGAGGTTTTTCAAGGTTTTTTCTCCACCATGTAGAACACAAGATTTTCTCTTACAACCTTCTGCACTGCCTTGTCCCAGAACAGATACAATACAAAGCAGATTTTTACAAGCATAATGTTAGGAAAGACAAAGGTGCTAGGCTATTTCTTAATTCAGTTATTTTGCCCTTTACACCCTTTTCTTCTTCAAAAGAGATTCTCATTATGAAGAGCAATTGTGAAAAGCAAGTGCTAATTAATCAAGTATTTTTGACTAATACTATGTTAATAGAAAAATGAAACTATTTTCTAGAGATCTTACTCCTGGAATCTATGCATGAAGCAAAAGTTTTTTCATAAGCAATCTTTTTCTTCTATTCTTCTTTTCTTTTTTTTTTTTTATAGTACCAAACATTTTAGAACAGCATTTTAACCCAGTACCAATTTTTAAACTGTGGGCTCGGATTTTAACTGATGTGACTCAATGTGTCTGTATTTACCTCACTAGAGCCATCACAAACTCAAAGGGATAGTAGGAAACTCCAAGGTGACTGGACTCCCTGCCCCACTTGAATGGTAAGAATCACTGAGGACATAATTCCCAACATATGCTTGTCTACATTCTTTTTAAAGGCGAAATGCCAGCCTGTCATTTCACCCTTGCACTCCAGCTGTCATGGTGACTCTTCCATTGACAACTCCCCGAGTTACAGAAAAGGAGTGTCTTGGGCAGAGCAAAAGTGGGTTTATCTGGGGCTGCAATGCTTTTTGACAGCCTAATAAATGTTTCCTTGCCTGTTCTAATGATGCCAATATTTTTTAATCCCTTAATAGAGCTCTGTAAAAAAACCCCAAACCCTTAAATATTCAATTTGCTGAAGCACATCTGGTATGATCCTAAAACTGAAACACACACTTGGTGAACTTAATTGAAAGGCTTGCCTTCTCCAGTGATACGCACTTTCTGTTTGCAGGAGAAGAAAAGGTGGAAGTCTCTCACAATGCAGTATTATACAGAGACATACAGATCTGACTTATCCTGTCCTCAGTAATATTAGACACATCAGGATGCAGACAGACTATAAAGCATTCCTTAGGACAATTGCTGAGACCAGCAGCTGCTTTTCAGATAGAATATTAAGGTTGTTCCAGACTTTCCCTCAGACATACAGTAACTAGTGGCTTAGCACTGCATGGCAGGGAGGCACAGAGTTATGTGAGATGCCTGGGAGAGCAATTGAGTAGGGTACAATGCTGGGAATTTAAAAAATGCCTCAGAGATAAGGAGGAGGCTGCACACATATAGAAACAGGCAGTTGTGAAATAAATGTCACTATTTTTTACCAGGGGCAAAACAGTTACCCACAGGGCTGTGGGGATGGGCTCCGCAACATGTGAATGGTAGGATCTGATGGGGGACGGTGGTGCAGGGATTGCTGTGAGGCAGGGACCCCTCTGCCCTTGGAACCATATGCTCAACTCCCATCAAGCTGAACATTTTGGTGTCTTTTCCATCAGTGCTTTGGTTAAGGTCAGGACAGCACTGCCACTTTCCACCTATTGATTCACCATGGAAAGAGCAGTCCCAGAGGTCACCAAGTGGTTCCTCCCAACCACACAGTAAGTGGGCCTCTGCATCACCACTTTCACTATGCTGCTCTGCTCTTCCTGTGTTGCACTACTTGAAGCTGCTGGAAGCTTGTCTCCCTCCAACAGTCCAGGAAGATAACATGAATTTACAAACTTTGGTGGACAAAAGGCTAGTCCTCATTCACCATTATCAGCTCTAATTGCTACATTTTCGGTAGCATCAGTAACTGAGATACAAAAAATATGAGCAATGACTTATTTTTCCTAGTTATGCATGGTCCATACCTGCCCATTGACTGACCTCCAAGGGAGGTTTGTGCTGCTTCACAGCCTGCAGTGCTGTGCTCTCAAAACCACTTTTAAGCCATCACCTTAAAATGCACCCTTTAGTTCTTTGAGATGAACAGCACAATTGAAGCAGATGAATGTGGTGAGGACTGCTTTGAGCAGAGACTGCATTGTGTGATAACCTACAGTCTCTTTCCCCCTTCTGCAGGACGATGTAGACAGTAAGTTTTACTTCTGTGTCTCTCCAGCATCATTTCAGTTAAGTCTTGTGCAACAGCATGATATACTTGTTTTTCAAATTGCAGGGAGATGTTTAAATTTTAAAACCACGTGGTCACTTATGAAAACAACAGTTCCTTTTATATTATGACACAATATCTTTCACATTTTCTTTGACACATATGTTGCTTCAAAAACAGCTCAGTACCCAAGCATAAATCAACTGTCAGTATCCACTTAAATATATCCTACTTGAGAATATCAGGATGTCTGTGGTGCAATATATTTAGACAAAAAACATTTCTATCCTTTAACAATAATCATTTTTTGTCCCTCTTTTTTTTTGCCTTTTCCTTTTCAATCACACAATATGGACCATGAGGTGCTTATCTTGTTACTCAGTGCTACATAAAGGTAAATTCTGCATTTCCTCTCCAAGCACCTGGAAGCTGGCTAGCCCAACCAGGGCTTCAATTGAAATCAACTACGGAAAATCTGAATGAACTAATTACAGCAGAAAATAACAAAGAGGAAGCCCACATCAGTGTTACTTGCACGGAGGCTGTTTTAGGAGAGGAAGCTGATGAGCTGAATGAAGAGCAGCATGGCAGTGCAGGCAGCTGCCAAGGGCCTGGCCAGCAGCTGGCAAAGCCCTGCAAAGGGAAACAAAATATGAGGAAGGACAGGGATTCTGACTCCAGGTGTGCACAATGCAGTGACTGATGGTGACACGCCTATCCTTTCCTGACTGTTAATACTGTAGCTCACCACCATCACTATATCCCAGTGGTTGGCATGTATACTCCTGGCTTTTATCAGTAAGGTGCCAACACACATCCTCCCTTCCAAGGTCTCCCCACTGAAGCAGAAAGAGTGCAGAAGGACCAGAAATAATCTCTTCCACACTTGAACTGATTTATATCTATCCTTTTCAAACTCGCAGTGATCCACAGGCATAGAGAGAGCCTTCCATAATGTTGTACTCTGCATTCTTCAGGAAACAGTGCCACAAGAGCCTGCACCAGTCCCGGTCTTGCTGCAAGATGGTCAGTCACCCACGCTGCCTGGCATGAGATGAGGGCAGCAGCAGGTCCATGGGACACCAAGGAAGTGGGCAGAGAGAAGCTATTCCAATACCAGCTGGCCCAAGGCTGGTTGAAAGAGGACTGTAATGAAAATGGGTTGAGACCCAGCCCAAATCACTGTCAGGGACAAACACAGACTAGATGGCACATCTTGCTGGGGCAGGACCCTAATGCTGTGCCATTTCTTCAGCACCGTGAAACCATTAAACCCAAAATAAGAAGAATCTTTACCCTACTTTAATATGGCTGTGTTTCCATGGTTGCATCTTTTTAACTATAAACATTTCATGCTTTAAAGACTCAAGGAATGATCGTGTTACACAGACAGTCTTCTTTTATGGAAAACCCATAAAATACCAATATGTTTAATTCTGCCTAGCTGTCCGGTTGCTACTTTGAAATACCCAGTACTCTCTACTAAACAGTCATCCCCCCCGCCACAGGGCCTAACATAAAAATGGGCTCATCAGAAAAATAAATTACACATTATCTTTGCAGAAAAAAAAAAGTTATGTTAGTTATGTACCCTTGCAATTGGCTCCATTAGGTTTTCATGCTCCCTCTACCCCTTGCTTTCTCCCTGCCTCTCTCTCCCTTTTCAACAGCAATTTTTAAAGCAGTAAATGGCAGGGTTCCAGGAGTTATGTTACTGCCAAAAAATTAATTTAAAAAACAAGTGGGAGGCTGTGAGCTGAAAAAAAGAAAATTAGTGGGAAATGCATTCCCTATGCATCTGGGACCTTAGATCTAGACAGTATAACTGATGGCATTTTACCTTGAAAATAGCTCCTCATCCTCTGTCTCTCCTGTCCAGCAGACATGGCTGACTACACTGAGCTTTTCTCTTTTTTTTGCTACGAGAATAGATAAAACTTCACTTCTGCAACTGCAGCTTGCTGGTTTGTATGGAAGTGAGTACTCCTAGGTTTTACATGTTCTCTGTTTATGGTTGTGAAATTGTGGCTGAGAAGTGATGTGGAAAACTAGATTTTAAGAAAAAGACTTGGAAAAAGAAAAGTGACTGGCTGTGTTTACAGAAGGGTTGATTCTGCCACTATGTAGTGGAGCGGACACTTTCAACAAAATTACTTCTATTTATTTTTACAGCTTTTTCCTCACATCCACTAAAAATTAGTGCCTTTTACAGCAGCTCTCTGGGACAAGTCTAAAACAAATAGACAGAAGTTATCCCAGCCATAGCCTCAGCTGAGCCTGGGAAAGACTCAGCACACCAGGGCAGATGCACTCCACTGACCTCACAGGGTGTCCCTGACATCATTAGTGACAACTCATTAGGAAGACACTCTATACCCTTGCTGACCTCTTCTGTCTCTTTTCAGTTCTAAAACAATTAATTTCCAACTAAAACAACTGACAGATTTATGGATTTAAGTGAATGGAAAAATGATGCACTCTGGTTTTTTCTCCCACAATACCATACCATTTAATATGCTTCCTTGACTTGTCTTGAGCTGGTATTTTCTTGGATCTGTTGGTGTACCCACAATCTTAATCCTGAACTGTAATGGTTAGCTCAGAAACTGCCATCTAACAGGTTAATTTAAGACCATTTCCCCCCTATGATTATCATGTTATTTTTATCTACCTGGAATGATATCCAATAGATCCTTCTACAACTCTTCACAGATGTCCCTCATCTTTTCTGGTTTCAGTAATTCAGTTTCATCAGCAAATTTTTTTATGTTGCTGCTCACTGAACATAATAGGTCCCACCACAGATCACCACTTAATCCACCTGCTGACATCACCCTGCTCCAAGAATTGATTTATTCATACATCCCATTTCTTACCATTCATCAATTATTTATCCACTTAAGGATCTTCTGTCTCATGTTATGTTCCTTAAAGATTTTGGCAAAAAAAGTCTGTGAAAAATCTCTGGAAAAATTAGCAGTAATTGGCCAGTGAAACACCTTTTATCCATGTGCCTTCATGCCTCTTTCAAAAGTGCTATCATGTTTGTGTGGATGTGCTTCCTTTTACAAAGGCCATGTTGACTCTTCCTAGATTGGAGATTACTTAAAAATCTACCAGTTTTATTGAGGGTGCCCCACTGACAAATCTCTCTATGCTTTTGAAAGGCTAAGAAATCAAAAGGCCTTTGAACGCATTTAGGTTCAATAAATTAGTCTTTCAAATCCAGAGTTCAGTACAAGGACAAAGACTGGTATCCACATGGCAAGGTACTCTTCGTTTAACCTCTTTTGTACTTCCAGATAAGTCTTCAAATATTTCCTACCTCTGCCATGGCATTCCAGCACAGAAAGAAGCAATGGTTGGCCAAGAGACACAGGTCCCGGGCTGTCTAAAGGAAAACTCTATCCAGCAACCTAAAGTATGAACAGCAGTATTTACATCATGGGTTCCTTGAGAAATGTGTCCTGGAAAGAAAACCAAAACCAAATTGCCAAATTCTCCATTGGTATTTTACAGATAAATCTAAGATGTAGCCTCATATTGCATTACTGAAATAGTATTGCAACAGTCTAATCCCCAGTGACTCGTGCAAATCTTGCAGCACAATGCACCCATTGTAACTCCTTAGCAATAATTAAATGCAGAACAGGGGACCTGGCTTTCCACTTGATCTTCTTGGAGCACAACCAGATGTCTAGATTGACCACAGATGGCCAGCAAACCTTCTCAGAACTCAAATTTCTGTGTAATAGTTCTTCACATAGCAACAAGCAAATATTTTTCTGTCAATAGAAGAAAGATGAATACAAGATGGATACAAAATGAATGAAAGCTGAATCCTGAGTCCACCAACATGAGGATTTCCTCCATGAATCTACCTACTAACAAAAAAGTACCAGAGTAGTTTGCTGCCTACAAGGAGACAAATGGCTTCAAAAAGTGTATTTGACACTGGCTGAGCTACAGAATTAGAGTAAGACTGAGGTTTTCCAAAGGGTGTGCGTGGTGTTCAATTTTTAATGTCTGAGGTCATTGTAGTGACACAGACCTTTTAGCACTTCCGAAAAACAGATGCTTTTGTAGATAAGAAATACAGAGAAGTAACATAAATAGTAGACACCCATCTTTCATAAACATTTAAATTCTCTCTATTTTCATGAATTCTCTATGCAACACTTCCTTTCACTTCTGTATCTCTCAGGCTTCTTCCCCTTCCCTTGGTCAGCTGAGTCTGTGAGCAGGGGATCTGTGCTGCAGACTCCAAGGTCCTAGCATTTCCAACCTTCCCACCAGAGAGCGAGGACATCTCAAAAGCTACAAAGGCCCCCCTCTTCAATTTATTTTCACCCTCAGACTCAAAAGTGACATCTTCATAGTTTCTGGGGAAAGCAGCTGTTGCAGGACATCATTCCCATGAGAGAGACACTGCCTTGTCTGACTCTGCCAAGTCCTTTGAGGATTCTGGAGATTACCACCGAGACATTCATATTTCACAGGGAGCCAACATAATGAGTAACAAATCACGATGACACTTACTTGGCAACCGGTGTTGCCCAAATGGAGGGCTGCTCCACACAGAGGCTTCCTCCATGCAGCAACATTTATTTCTAGGCATAATTCATACAGCTACCTATGGGCACAACTGATGTACAGCACTGATCTCTGGGTAAAAGTGGGCACCAGCAAGCACAACTGGTGGAAATCCTGGAGAATGTTCCTGCTGTTGCTGTCCTGAGCCGCTTAGTAGATTTCTGGAGGTGACTGTGTCCCAAAGGCAGAAACTGAGGAAAAAAAAGGAAATAAGGTCATAGCATCTGGGACGTCTTCACAGCATTCTCCTTTTTCCATCTGTATCAGCTTCCTTTCTCACCCATTACTTACAGCCAGGTGCCAGTTCCAATTGTGTGAGAGGATCTGGTAGGAAGTCATGTGTCCTCTATTTTAAGAACATGGTTGGCTAGATATGGCAAAGCATCTTCCTAAATGGAGCACACTGGGGTTTAGCTAATCCCCCATTTGCTTTTGAAGAGCATTTGGTATACATTCTGTGCTCCAACTACTCATTACTCAGTATTTTAAGGGGCAGTGATTACATTACACAGTCTGTTCTGCACACATGCCCAGACTGACAGTGAAAGGACCCTTTAAAATTACTTTCCTTACCACCCACCCCCTGAATTCTGCATCATTCTTCTTTAAAACAAGTCTATTTATCCATGGTCACATTAACACAGTGAGGATGGAAATTGGCTACAGCATAGCTGGTTTTCTTTGAAATTTATTTCAATGATACTTACAGTACTTGTACATAAGAAAGCTGTAAAATAGGGGATTCACAGGATCCCTAAAAAAATGTTTCTAGTATATATCAAACCAGTATTGTGGGATGCTTACACTATTTTCTTTTAAGCCACAAACCACCAAAAAAAGAGTTACCCCCTGTAAATTAACAAAGGTAGGATGGATAATTATACAAAAAAGTGACAAAGAACATATGCAAATAATGATGTGACCCACATCCATGACACAAAAAATGCTGTCTGTAGCCCTGAAGAACAAATGCCAAGACTTTTGTTTTCAGAGCTGGTCTATTCCTGTATAGGTGTGTGCAGAATCCTCGGAAACACAGAACCTAGAAGAAAAAGAGAGAGAAGACAGCCTGACAGTCCAAAAAAGCTGCAGCAGGACTAGCTCTCTATCCCAAGCACCGTAAGACTGAAAGGGAGAAGTGAGTCGTCCTAAAGAGAAAATGACTTGGGATGACTCAAGTTTCATGTTATATGCCTTATTCCCCAGGCAGTTCAACTCAGGCACTGCCACCAGCATGTCTTTAATACTGTCAGCAATAGTTTTGCCTGCTTACTATTTGCTTTCATAGAAAATGAAACATGTTAAAAATGCTCCTCTCCACGTTCACTCCTGTGAGTTTCATTTTTAATGCAGTAAGTGCCTCCTGCAGATCCATAGCATAAGATAGAAGTAGCAATAAGGTGTGGTGTAAGTGCCTTAAAAGTGCTTTCTGTTTATACAGCTTTTTATTTTCCTCTGATATTTCCAACCAAGGATCAAAGACCAGAGAGAAAAACCTCTGCTCCTTGAATTCCCAGCATGTTCCTCCCTGCCTCATTACAGACACTGTTGAAGGACATGATAAAGCTGAGCTGACCTCCTTCAATCTCATCCATCATCATAGGCACAACTGGAAACAAGCCCTCCTGGAGTAATGTCAGCACTTCCATTGACAGCAAACCTTAACTACACAAGGACAGAAGGCAAAACACCAGAAAGCCCTATTTGGTGTCCAAGAAACCCTATTGGTATCTGACAAACCCCTTTGTCTCTCTCTTTCTGCCCCCTTTACCACATGTGATGCAGTTGTTAGTACTGAACACTGAAAACTCAATACGCTCTGAAAACTGGGCGTATGACTTGCCCACACACCCATCACATTTCTGACATCACAGGGAAGTTACTTTATGCACTGGTGGTGGAAACATGCAAAAGGTTTGAGAGCTGGGCTAGATCCTCAAGTGGCATTAGTGTTTGAGGGCACTGGGAAGGCACTGCTGAGCATCAGTTGAGGGCATGACATTGCAATACTTCTCAAACAAGAGATGCAAAGACCACTGATCTCTTTCCTACACACATGCCAACATACAGAAGCACTCATGCCTTTAATTTTCACCAGTTTAATACTCTGTCTAAAGAGCCATAGCATTCACAGCTTGACTTCACAGCAAGCCAAGTCCCCAGGGAAGAAGGTCTATAGCAGCAGTTCTGACACCCCGCACAGGCTTTTCCGAGGTACAGAAAACCATGCAAAGACACAGAAGTTGGGATCCCAGAGGCATGGATCTGTAGACCAGCAGTGAGGAATAAGGCAGGAAGAAAGCAAAACTGAAGGATGCATTTGAGGCTTTGGAGGTTCAGGCCAGGTTTTGTCCCTGTAACCCATGGATCCTGGTACAGGATCAAACTCATAACAATTTCACTGTCCTTGCCCAGAAGAATTTGTGAGGGATCCAGGTGTGTAAGGGGTAGATATGGTCTTTTCACCTATGCAGGCTTACTCCCCAGGTTAGCTGGGAACCCCATAGCACCAGAGTCAACCCTGTACCCAGATCTGGAAGAGGACACCACCATCCTATCAGACCCTCCTATGGAATGAGGCAGAAAACTACCGACTGTGAGGCAGATTTTCTTTGATGTAAAATCTTGATTGTGTTTTTCTTAATAGATACTATTTCATTACAGATGAGTTTTCCCCCTTTAGGCTTAATTGAGGTGATATGGTATGATCAACAGAAAGCAGCTGCCTAGATCTTCTTAGAACTCACCAGCAGCACACACAATAATCAGCTAGGGCAAAGCTAGGTTGTTTTCACCTGATACTAACTGATAATTCTGCAAGTTTTTAGCATCAGCTTTGAGAGCCCGTAGAGAGCCTTGGTCAGATTTCCAAACACTATCATTTGGAAGCAGACAGTGCATTTTTCAGCTGGGTGAGGCCGACACCAATGCAAATGTAAGCAGAAATTATGACATGTTCATTTGCAACTGTGGCCGTGCTGAATAGTATCTGTATGTTGCAGCTAGGAAAATACATATAAAACCAGCATGCAAACACACAGAAAGTAAGTGAAAATGTCAAGGGTACATTTCAAAAGAGCATGCTCTTGGTAGGGAACCAGTGTAACCAATAACTGACTACTGTATTTGGTAAACAAAATGAACCACAAGTAATAAATGGGGAGAAATCTATAATGTTATTGAATCACACTCAAAAGTACTCAGTTTGCTAGTGTAATGCCATCCCTTTAAATTCTGATATCCATGTTTTGTTTATTATAGGCACTGACTGCAAATCTGAGTCAGGGATTCCATTATGACAAATTATTTCTGACTTTGGGAGATCTAACGAGCTGCAACTGCTTCACTAAAGTCATAGCCACTTGTATGGCAATTCTAAGTCTAGGGAGAGTGGAGTACTTAAACTACCATGTGCATACTTGTAAACAACCAATCCAGTGCAAATTATACAGTGAAGTTTGCAGACAGGCATAATTTATTTCACAAGTCAACAAACAACATTTTGTTCTCTCTGTGGCTATCAGAGTTATTATGTAAGTCCAAAACCAATGGTAATGATTTTTATCATAAAATTACAAAGCAAGCAAAAGGGTTTAGAAACAGTATGGGTCTTAATGGTACAATCCTACAAGGAAGCTTTTCTTCATCTATAGCCTTAGTTTAAATATCATAGCTCGTACAAAGCCCATATTCTCTTTTCCCTTGTCTCCTTCCATTCCTCTGCAAGAGACATACCATCAGATAATGCTGTGCTTTCCAGAAGGGCTGAAACACATAGCAAAGTCTTACAAAAGCCATCACTCCACAATGAATTTCAACACTTGGATCATTTACTAGGACGATAATGTGTCAAATTGTCAAATCTGTCACAGCAATACTCCAGCACTGTCCTCATACAGTAATGAGATTTACAATCGTAGAGTTTCTTCAAACTTCTCTCTTAAGAAGCAGCATTAAAAAAGAGATATTTAAGGAGGTAATTTGGGTCAATAAAACAATGTGTTGTAAATTCCACCTCATATATGGAAGTAATTTCTTTTAAAGATGTTTCTGCAATTGTTTATCTGTGGGTAACCCCCAATAGGTCTTCTTCTCATTCTCAAGGCCACGCTGTCAGTTCAAAGGAAGATAAAACCTGTCTGGATCATTAAAAAAAAAAAGGATCAAAAATTCCTTGTACTTGGCAGCTTGTATAAATACTATCAGTCCCTGTTCTCTGTTAACCTGCATTTCAGCTTGAGAAAACCTTCAATTTCTTTCAAAACTTAAAATTTTATTTGTTTCAAATCCAACTTTAATGAACATCAGAAACTTCAGTGGACCCAGAAGTTGACCACCAATTGCTGAGTGGGCATGCTTATCTTCCATGTGTTTGCTGCATTGCAGCTAGATATTACAGGATATTTCCCTTGTAACACTTTTCAACTACATGGTTTTTCATAAATCAAGCACCAAGACATTGGAGAGAGCAGTGACTAATGACAAATGAAAACATCTCTGCATGTGACCAGACTACAGGTGGTAGAAAATTGATGCTAGTTGATATTAGATGTCAATGTTTAGTTTGATTCAGGTTGTCTTCCAACATTCAGATGAAAACAGGTAATATCAAATTTAGGAAAGTTCCACAACAGCAGCTTAGCAGAGATAAACATTTTTTCAATCTGCATGATAAAAAAAAAAGAGTAAGAAAAAATAATTACTATACGCCATGGGGAAAAAGTAAGAGAGGAAAAATCAGAAGTGGGAATGGAAGACTCATCTTCACAGACAGATTAAATATCAGATCATGGCAGGAATTCTCTTATCACATCAGGCATCACAAGTGTCTTTTTCTATAAACTAGGGGATGGTAAAGCTTATCAAAGATTTGACAATGAGTCCCATATGTTTCTAGAAGGCTCATGTATATATTCTCAAATAATATAGGAGAGTGACCAAGGTCATCACTGCAAGTCCACTCAAAGAGGAGTGACTATTCCTCACCTTAAGAGCAATGGCTCCTCAAGCAAAGTTTCTGGTTGGTATCCAGAATACTATGGGTTTTTTGCATGGTTGCAAAATGCTCTTTCAGAGCTTCATGTCCTAGAAAGAGTGGGAGATTCTCCTGAAAGTAAATGACTTGCAACATAGGGTTAGTGAGCTTAAAAGTAAGCTACACGTGCAAATTTCATAGTCAAAAGTATACTTCGAATTTGCATCAGTCTATAGGAATAGCCTGTCCCACCCATCTGTAACACTGAAATCTACCACTATCTCAGTGCTGCTCCTGGCTGCTCCCCATCTTGGTGTGAGGGAAGAATCAGCTCCCCTCCAATTACTCCTGGGTTTGGATTCTGGCTCAGGGGCAAAGGGGCTGTGAGGGACAGATCTAGATCCAGGTTCTCATCTCACTTTCACAGACATTTATAACTACGAACACACAGAGAGATACACATACACTCCCAAAAACCACATGGATAAATACAGTGGCACAACTGCCAAGAGCATCTCCTAATTATCATCAGACAGTATGGCAGCATGTGCTTTTGTTATCAGTATGCCCAAAGCTTTGACTTAACCACTGGGAAATTTTGGGTCTCCATTCCTACAGGAGAGAAGACCACTTGAGCCAAGGAGGCCTCTGTTGCTAACCTCAGGACAACATTTTAAGCAAAACAAGTCAGTTCTTCACAAGCATAACTTTTTTCCTCCACTTCATGTAACCTCTGACCTCATGTCTGAAGGTGATGGATGAGATGAGACAGAGCCATGGGAGAAGACCTGAGGATAGTTGCCGGCATGCCACAGCTAGCAGTCATTAACAGGCAAGGTTTCCTCAGAGGGAAGTAAGAATTATTTCAAATCAAGAAAAATAAACACCAGAAGAACCAGTTGTGCAGAGTGGCTCACATAAAATATGAATGTGGCCAAGGTTTGCAAGTCCGAAGGGAATCCAGTTTTGTGAGCTTACTGCAGAAGAATGCAGGCCCCAGCCCTAAGGTCTTATAAAAGCTCTGAAATGAAAGAGTAGAGCCCTTTCTGAACATACAGAGAGCACTGCATTAAGGACTGCAGCCCATTACCTTTCAGGCAGTCCTCCAGTACCCTCTTAATTTGTCCAGCACAGGCAGAAGACAGGAGGAGGAAAATGTTCCCTGGCAAGTGCTAAAGTGAGACTTCAGTAGATGGAAAAGAAATCTCTCCTGGTGTTTGTTTTGGCAGGAATAGTTTTAGCAGACACTATTACAGTCCCATCTGCTTGCAGAGCAGGACTGCAGTTCACATATTATTAAAACTCCAGGGCTGATCGCTTTCCACAGAGCAGTGTTACTAGAGCTAGCAGAACACAGACAAAGCTGTTTGGTCAGCAAAGACTTTTTTCCTTAAAAAATACAATAACATTTGCTCTGAATAGAGCAAGTTGGTTGGCTTCAAGCAAGGGAGAGGACAAGGTCCTTCTAAATTACAGTGCTGGGCATTCAAAGTTGAAACCCTGTACCTTTCCTTCCCAGGCACTCGAGCTGCCAGCAGCTGCATTGTGTCATTGCCTGACCTTGCACAAGTGAACAGGGAGCCTGGGAGAGGCAGATGACCCTGGTCTACCATTAGAGCTGCACTTCATGATAAGGCTCCTTAAAAATGTTGCTGACCCATGGGCAGTTAATTCTCTGCACATCAAAGAGAGCTACAGGGGTGAGAGTACTTTGTCTATATATTCTAGCCCTGTTTTGGGCCTATTAGAGTGAAGTGGTAACAGAGGCACATATTCCTGCAGCCTCCTGGTGACTGGGATCTCTGGGTATCCATCCTACTTTCAGTCCCAAGCAGAAGATCATGGATGGTGATGTAGACTATGGATGCATCCCAAATGCAGGCCTGCCTAGTTCTTGACAAATCTCTCTGGGATCTCACCCTGGACCTCTAAGCTTCCCCATGGTCTGATGGAAATGGGGAAGAGAAGTTTCCAGGAATGGAGTAATACCATCCCTGTCCTGGCTCCATGGGGTCCCGTGTGCCCCCACAGAAGCACGGGTGGGTTCAGTATTACAGTCGGTAGCAAGGAGTCGAGAAGGGCATTTGCGTGCGTTCTGGCAGGAACATTTATTGCTGCTACACTGCCGAAGGGAGCAAAGGCAAAGACCAATGTGCTCCTGAAGCTCACAGTTTTATCTGGGGCGAGGAAAAGGTGGGACTAGGGAATGGGGACCAATGGAGAAGCTCTGGGGGAGTGACGAGGGGGGTAGAGGCTGACAGCCAACCAGGGAATTCAAACTGGGACAGATTAACATAACAGAACAATGCATCCTGGGAGAAGCCTTTTTGGTCACCCTAACATAAAATGGTTCTTGTGGTACTAGGGACTTGTCTTACTGAAAACTCTCTGTCCCTTGTAATGTATGTTCACTGGCCACCACAATGGAGGAAAGAGTCCTTTCAGTTTTCACAACCCACCTGCCCCACACCTCCCCTCAGACACAGCAGTAATCCCAGGAGACAGCAGTTTTGCCTCCACATCCTCCAGCATGCAAAGTCCTCTGCTCACAGGGTAAGCTGATGACCTTGGAACCCAGAAACAGCCATTCGATGTAAAGCATGCAATTCACTTACAAGCTTTGGTATTTACACTGCCATGTTGCCTGCCTTTGATGACAGTTAAAATACGCCTATTGGCTGATTGACCTGGAGTATCATATATGGTGTAGAGTTAGTGAAACAGCGGCATAAAAGAATAATAGTCATCCCATGTGAATGAAAAAATCAGTCTTTCTTGGTCAAACTTACCACAATGTTTATTTACTAATGTCAAATACTAAAGTTCCACCTTTCTCCTGAAACATATTCTTCACTATTTGTATACAATACTGTTTTATTTAACATGCCTTGAAGCCAGAGTGTGTTGTGTTATTTTACTTTTTGATAGTCTGTAGAGCTAAAGTGAGAGCAAATAATTGGTTTCCATGTGTTAGTATATTCTCAGAGAGCTCAGTCTTTCTCTTACGAATGAATCAGAACCAGTGACTCAGAGTTTTTTACACTAGGCCTGTAATTGGTAAGAACTCAAAACATCTCTCTCTTGCTTGGGCAAATAAAAGCCACTATTGGAAAATGTATTTTTACCCATGTCTGTTTCAAACAGTGATTGTCCAAACCAAACCTCAGCAGGTTTTCAAGTTCACATCACAAGCTGGTGAAAATCTGTGATCCATCTACTGATCACATGCAGCCATTGAGACTTGGAAACACTTGATATTTGTATATCTTGCCTTACCTCTGTCCTTCTATTTGCCACACTACAGTCAGTGAAGACTGCACTGAGCAGCGTGCTACCCAGCAGCTTGCTATGAAGGGATCAGATTCAGCAATTTTTCAGACTGCATTACTGGAGAATTACTTGCTTCCAACTGATATTTCTCCCTTTCTAGTGACTTGATAGCTGTCTCACTTCAGGAAATATTTTGCAGGTGTGCTTGAGAGCCAAGATCCTCTTGGCACAGGAAGTCTGGGAGTAGGTGTATAAATCTGACAAAAATGTCTCTTTGCATTCAGTGGATGCTGATTTACTGTCACTTTCTTACCTATGAGAACTTTAAAAGACAAAGGTAAAAAAGGCCAACTGTTTGATATTAATCATTAAACAGAACCTAATCTTTCAAAAATCATACCACTACAAAACTATGAACATTTTTGTCAAATAAATGGAAAAGTTTGAAGAGCTACTGGTATTGATGGTTTACACTCAATACACCAGATTCCTATTAATAAAAAACCAAAACCCCAAGAAAATCAAACAGAGTCCAAGCAGCAAGTCAAGTAATCTTGAGTTCCTCAGGCTGAGGAACAGGTACACAAAAACTTTTTGGCTTGATGGAAATAATCATATGAGTAGTACTACAGTCTATTATTTCTTTTTTCCAGCAGAATTACAGAGTTTCCAAATGAATACAGCAATGGCAATATTTCCATGTATTGGGATTCACATAAGTAGTACAAATTTCCTGCTACTTACTCATAGGCATTAAAAATAAAACCAGACAATTTTTTTGCAGGTGGCAAATGAACTGGTTTATATTGTACATT
>NW_008239289.1:643541-662024 GCF_000691975.1 Corvus brachyrhynchos | reverse complement strand
AATAATTTGCATTTTTTCATTAT
Source organism: Corvus brachyrhynchos (assembly GCF_000691975.1). NCBI lineage: Eukaryota > Metazoa > Chordata > Aves > Passeriformes > Corvidae > Corvus > Corvus brachyrhynchos. The sequence continues at coordinate 662,001 of NW_008239289.1, read as the reverse complement.
ACCCTCTGCTCCTATCAGTGTTTATGTAAAGGCATTTCTTCTGAAGAACACCTAAGAATTCTTCTCTCCCATCAGAGTTTTTTCTATAATTTTTTTTTAACAAAAGACATGGCACCTACACAACCTCACTTCAAGCTACCTAGAAGCATTTGGAAAGGTTTCTATCTTTAACTGTGCTGAGGTGTCTGGTTTGGCTGAGCAGATCCCACATGAGAGAAAGAATTATTTTTAAAAATTTAAAATAAAAATTGTTTTGTACTTTAGAGAGCTAAAGAAAGCAGAGCTGTTATTTTCCATATTTCTTCCTTTAAAAAAACCCTTAAATGGATGACATATTTTACAGAGAAGCTGGTCTGATCATAAAGTGGCCAAACCTGCAGGAACATTTTCATAATGCAATTAAAATAACCAGGTTGGAAGAATAGAGAGATTTCTCTGACCTAAAATTAAACTGGGTAACATCCAAGAATTTTTATTTTTCACTTCTGCATATGCCAAAGCCAATAACCGATAGGACACTTCTAATCCTTCTTGCTGAGCTGTTCCTGACCCTTGGAAGTGTCCCGATTCCAGTCCTTCAAAAAAATAAGCAATTAACTAACTTGTGTTTAATAATAACCCTTCCCACAGGTAGCTCCCAGGATAGCCAATGCTGTTGTTCAGTGGTACGGGGAATGAAATTACCAGAGGCACTTTCTGGGTAAATCACAGCATACCCTGGCCCCTGCATGGGCTCTCCTTACATAGAGACCCTCCAAGATCAGCATACCAGAAAGATGACCTGGTGTAGACGCATTCGCCTCTCCTAGAGGGCTTCCCAGTGTTTTGATTTCTTCTTGATATGTCTTCAGCCCTGCAAAGTGCCACTCATCCACACTGCCAACCTGCGTCAAGACCCTCTAAATGAAATCACAATCCACAAGGAGGGTGGCGACTGCTGTCACTGTGTAGGAGTTTTGAGCCTTGTGCCATGACAGCACCACAGTTTGTTTTTTTCATTCTCTTCACCTTTGAAAACCAACCAACCAAACTAAACACTGTGCTGCAGTCTTCTTGTGTTGAGTACAAGTGATGAACCCCTCCTCTTTCACCCCTCGGCCATGCCTCCCCATGGCCACATTTGTCCAGCAGTTATCTGTATACCATGGGGCTTGGGGGCTGCCCTGCAAAAGCCAAGTCCTCTGTTTCCAGAGCCCTGTCCAGACCTTTGCAGCCTGCATTTACCTCTGGCTTCCAGAGCCCTGTCATGCTCCGTGCACATATCTCTGGCATACAAATCAAAGCCTGACTGCTGAGCCTGAATAACTCCCCCACTTTCATGTCTTAGTATTGCTTACCAGTATTTCCCCCGTGTCCTTGGTGAAATCTCTGCCTGTGAGGGAAGGGGGAAATCCTCACCTTCCTACCTTGGTTGTAACCACTGGACTCTGCCTAGCAGGCTGCTGCGGCCCAAAAGCTCAGCAAGGGTTTCCTAGGACCATGTGAGTAATCGCCCCCCACAGCCCCCGGTTCGGGCCCCAGCAGCCAGCAGCGTTACAACACAGTGGATGGTAAAGAAGGTAGAGAAGGGTCTCTCCTGAGGGTGTGAGATGGCTTTAATCACATCTTGTCCCCATGACGTTCAGAGGTAGAGAGACCACGTGGGCTGAGTATGGGATGGTTTTGTCTGGGGCCCAGGGGCAGTCCCTGGGCGGAGTTGGGGTACAAGAACAAATAGGGAGAAACCGAGGGAGTGGCCAAGGCTAGGGAGGGAACAGGGGGAGCCTACAGAATCAGGGGATTAACAGGCCACCACAGACCCCCTTTCAAAATGGATTTCTTCCGACTACAAAGCTCTGTGCATTTCATCTGATTAATCATATCGGAAAACAGCATGCAGTGTCCCCTAGAGTATAATCCCTATGGCACAACTCTTGCTTCCTGCCGTGTCTGTCTCCTTACTGACGCTCATGCACACAACATAGGAGAAATAATGAACCTCAGACAAGCAGAAAAAAAAATAGAGCACAAAACCAGCGATGATCCCACTTAGCAGCCTGTTTGTTATCTGATGCTTAAGTGTACCAGGAATAGCAGAGAACTGGGGAAACATAAAAACCAAAAAAAAAGATGTGGTGCCAGACAGAAAGCTTATTCTACCCGAACACATGTTGCCAGAATTGTTCCTTGTGAGCAGAAGAAGCTGGCAGAGAAGGGAACCTTCAGTTAGAAGGTTAAGAACAATAGCATTAAAAAATCTTACCTAAAAAAAAATTTCTTCCTACTTGATGTTCTAAAAAAGTACACAAATGCTACTGTAAATAAGAAGGACAATGATATGTAGGAAACTAAGTTACAAGCCAGGCTTATTGAAGTTTTGTAGCATGACAGAAGAACATAAATCAGTGGCATGGAGTGTTCAAAACAGTAAGAAGATTTCTAAGAGTGCCGGGAGTGAAAGGAATGCGAGTAACAGGCATTCCAGACCCAGAAAAAAATTCTTCTGGATATGTACTATATGTAACATCCAACACTAAAAGCAAATTGAGCCTCCTTTATAGACATAAAAATCCAAACAAACTTACGGAATTTGACACAAAATGAATACAGGCTCAGGCCCCTAATTTTCAGACACTGAAAACATATGGTCCTATCTGCAGAGCTTTTAAATTGACAGTGATCTTCCAGTATATGACAGTAGAAAGGTGGTTTTGGATAATGCAAAAATGCAAAAATAAAAAGAAAAAGAATGTGAAAGGAAAAGTTGAACTTCTTATCAGGAGAAAAGATAAAAATCTTTTTCAAGCAGTGAAAGTCATTAAATTGGGTTACACATGGAGCACATGAAAAAGATACTTAAAACCAGACAACTAGAAATACATGGCGATAAAGTCAGAAGTTACCAGAAAAAATAAAAGGAGTATGAAGCCCTCCCTCTCCCACAACTTCTCTATCATGTGATCCTACAAATCATTAGGTCAGATGTAAATGTCAGTTATGTATACTACACATTAGGGATAGATATATAGACCAAGACCCACACTTCCTGTAGGGACAACTGAAATTTTAGGAATAACTTTCCAGGCAAGTAGAACCCATACAAATTACAATAGGACTGGAAAAGAAGAAATTAAATGGCAAAAGTTTATTATGGAAAGAAAATGTAGAAATTACAGCTGCCAAGAAAAGAAGGCAGGAGGAGGGAGAAAGACCAGAGGTCAGATAACTTCATGTACCAAGCACACTCAAGATAAGGAAGTGAAATAATACCTGAGGTGATAAGAAGAGTATGTAAACATCACATGAAAACCAAGTCTGCTGATTCTAGACTTCCAGAAAGTATTGGTGTAACCTGAAAATAATATATGAGAGAAGCAACTGTCAGGCACAATACTTCAGGGAACAGAGAGAGCTAAGCAGATGGAATTTTCTATCTTCTGAGGGAAAGCTTCCTGTCATCCCTGCCACCCTAGAAGCTGCCTGTGTGCTCAGCAAAGTTCCCTTCTCAAGGGCTCTCCAGTGTCCTTGCTGAAAAGCTCAAGGCTGCTGAGCCTCTGCACAAGTAGGGTTGTTGAGTCAGGAGTGGAGTCCCTTTGGGACACCAGCAATGAAGTACTGAGCAGCCTGCAGCAAATTGACTGAAGGTTGATCCCTCAGTGCTAGGTGCTTTTAAGGCCTCACATGCAGGAAAAGGAAGACTTTTTTACTCAACTGAATCCTCCTTGTTCTCCAGAAGGCAGTATTTCATTGTCATGTGGACAGTTTTTGCGGGATGAGAACAGGGAGAAGCTCTAATGATGTACCACCTGTACTGGGTAAAAAGGACAGAGCAGGAGAAATACCCTTCTCTCTGAAGCTTGGGAAGTGACCACAGAGCAGACACTGATAGTCACAGCACTGTGACAGTCATCTCGTGTACTGTAGATTCTGAGTCCACATCAAGATGCAGCCTTACAGTATAGAAGTTGACATGTCTGCATGACCATGGCCTCTCTAAAATCCCTGGGAAATTTGCTGTGAGGGCCAAGAAATTACTGTGTCATTTCCAAATGCCCAGATTGCCTTTTTGCTGTCAGGGAATGATGAATGTAGAATAATCATTCTCCTTACCAATGTGGTCCATAGGCTATAAATGAAGCACAACAGAAGCCAAGTGGAGTCATCAGCCACGAAACAGTACAAAAGTTTGCACAAAATCTACTCTCTGGGGCTGTGGTGTCTCAAATAGTTCTGGGCTGAGCCACAGCAGACATCTCTGAATCATCATTTTTCTTAATGGTTTCTGACATAGCTTTTCTACATGTTCTGCAAAATTACATCTATTTCACAAGTTTTTCCAAATCTTACTACCCTCTGTTCAGAGAACAGAACCTAGCTGCTCTGCTGATAAAACAAATCAAAAGCTGCAAACCACCCTTAAAAAAGGCAGAAAACTTGGGCCAATTTCTGCTGTCAAAGATTTGTATTGACCATTGTCCAGCTGTGCAAGCATTCCCAAAAATAATGTCAAAGGCAAGATGTTCAAAAGCATTCAGTTCTCTTTGAAGTCAATGGTCAATCTTCTAATCCTACAGATACCAGAGATTCACTTCCCTGTATTCACTTCCCTGTAATATATCTAATCTTCTTATTTGCAGATTATGTGGAAAGAAAAGACTCACAGAACATACTGTATGTATTTTTGTAATTAACATCTCCCCATCAGCATTAAATGGCCGAAACTGGTCAAATCTGGTCCAAAACCTCTTTAATTAGAAACCCAGTACTCCCAAGTCTGCATTTCAAACAGTGGAGCTACTTATATCTTTGCAGAGAAATAACTAAATAATACCCATGATGGATGATCAGTCCAGAAGGAATATAAAAGCAGACTTTCTCCCACGAACCATGCGTCATTTATGTTACTTAGTTTACTCCCTGTGCAACACACAGAAAAAGTACGAACTTAAATTTTCAGTTAAAAATGTGAAGTAATTACACATAACTTTTGTGATACTAAATAATTCTAGCACATCTTGCAGGATGAATCACTGAACTTCAAACAAAAAAAATAGGAATTTGTCAACACAATCATAAAGTAAACTGAAGAATATAAATAGCCAGTGAAAGAGAAAGCTTGAAATCGCTGCTTTTGCAGGGCGTCTATTAACTCCACAAGAACTTTCAGAGCCATTACAGACTATCTGCAAAATGGGCAACAGATGGCTGACAGCTTTAATATTTTCTAGTTTTCACAAGTAAATGAGATCAATAAAAAGTGCAAAGCAGCACACAGAGAGAATGAAGCAGAGCAACATTAAAGCACACCAAATGAAATGCTGGAACTTAGAAGAAAGACGGAGAAACCTAATAAGAGAGAGAGAAACAGTTGTCCCAATGCTATCTGAGCCAGATAATTAGGGAAGAAAGAAATAAGAATACTGGTCTGGAATGAGAAATTTCAGAAAAGACAAAATATCCATAGCCCTATATGAAGAAATGCCTCAAAAAATGTATCAGCCCCAACATAAAAAAAAAAGTAATGAGCTCAGAATGCTGAACAAGCCCAAAACAAGCCATGGGACCAAACACAATAATAACGAAATCCTCCCCACTATAGCAAATCTACAATTTGTATAAGGAGTCTTTCATCAAAAAATGCTATAGGTCTGTTCCTACGGATTTCATGAAAGAATGCCTTCCTTCCCTAGGAATAACTAAACACAGGTTCAGTGTCTTAAACTAAAGTAGAAGCACCACTCATGCAAGTCAAACAGCTGTTTAACATTGAGTTTTAACAGAAAAGAAGGCAGAACAAAGACCAAAGCCATAGTAAAATTATTCAGTTCTGTTGTGTGAAACTGAAAAATAATTCATACCACAGTCTCCATATCTCTTAGATTATTTTCAAGGCAGGAAGGAGAAAAACAAAATTCCAGCTAAAAAATTTTATTCACAAAATAACAAAAAAATACCCACAGGGACAGTTAAGGGCACATCAGAGTTATATGGCACCAACATTCCTGCAATTACCTTGCACTTCCTGTATTACCTTGATTTCTACACACAGAAAAAAAATTCCTTTAGCTGATTGGTGTTTTTCACCAGGCAAGAAATTAATTTCAATAACTACTAATAAATTTTAAAGGATCTCATTGTTTAAGTTGGGGGGTTTTTTGGAACACAGGAAATATTTCTGTGAAAAAGAGAGCTGTTTCTCTTTTACTTGAAATCCTCATGGATGAGAAGGAGATGCAGGCAATATGTAATGCCTGTGAAGATTTCATCAAGAAGGACAAGAACCTGAAAGTCTTCACTTTCATTAAGAAGAGATGAAGTAGAGAAGCCTGAAGACTTGAAGATTTCAGGGAAGAAAAGGATGGATAAAAGAAGGCAGTTGCCTCTACCATAAAGACTCTCAGTTTAATATCATGCTTATGAATATAGTCATGCTACTATGGGGGACAGGTCTTTGTAAGGAATTTGACAGTCTTTCATTAATCAAATCACTGGCATGAGCAGCCTTATTACAGACTTTATTCTCTAGGCTGTAATCCCAGAAAAATTCCAGGGAGAAAGTAGAAAAAGAAGGAGTGTTACCCCCAGAGCTCTAGGAAGCATCTCAGGGAACCAAAGGATTTTATTTTAAACAAACCACATTTAGTAAGGCCAGATTTTCTTTATAAAGACCATATCTGAGGACCAAAATATATAGCCTGTTTTTTGATAGGGTTAAGAGTCCTCTGATGGGAATTTACATAAAAGTGGATATATTGGCTGTTCAGCTCTTCAGAAATTTGATCCATGTTGGATATTCAACTGACCCTACAGGCTGACAATAGAAGTTATTCTGTTTAATAATAATGATTTTTCTTTCCTGTTTCTGTATCACAGTGCCAAAATAGGCAGGTTGGGTTAACTCCAAATGCACAAGCACAGTTTGGAGCTTGCACCAGAACATGCTGTTTATGCTTGGAAGTGCTCTGTGAACAACCAAGCAATAGGACAATGGCAAAACCAGCTCTTGTCTTCCTTTGAAGTCTTCTAGTTTGTGCATTTGAACATGAGAAAAAGGGACCTATCATGGCACATAACGTTATGATGATTGTAAAAACCAGCAGTCACAAGGCTGCTACCTCTTTATATACAGGAGGACATGAAGCAGAGAAAAGATCCTCAAATTACAAACACCATGGCCAGCAGCACTGCTGGTACATTGGGGAAGTTGATTGCATTGAGCCTGACTGGGGATGTATCACTCTTGACTAAATTACACATATATACAGCGGCATTCCCAGGGACAGAATGGGAACAGAACAGCACACTTCTGAACAGTCAGGCACATATGAACAGCCTGTTTGGAATTATGCCCAGGCCTTTTGTTCCACCAGGTTGTGTCAGGAACAGCTCAAGGAGAACTGTAGTTGGAGTGGGCCAAATCCCTGTCAAGAAAGGCTATAAAACCTTCTGACCACAAACAACACCCCATTAGCTGATGCTCCAACTAAATTTCATAGCATAGCTACAACTACAGGGTAATTCTAGGCTGCTCTTTGGGCAGGGCAATTTGGTAACAGCAGGTGTACATGGACACAAAAGTCCATATAGGCTGTAAAGGCAGTCTATGGCTTGGGAACAGTAACAGAAGTTCATTTGGAATCAGACAGAATGACAATCCTTGTTGAACTTTATCAGTAGTAAGAGAAACTTGCTTTAGACATTTCAGTCATCTCCCTGCACTGAAAATTCAGGATCTTCTCTCTCTCTTTTAGCCTTATCCTTAATGAATCTTCTTAATATTTTTGAGAAAAAAATTTCTAGTGTTATAACCAAGCAAAAGACTCTCCAGAAGGAAATCTCTTTTGATGAAAATCTGTGGCACAAGACCAGTCTGAACATATTATTCATATCAATCACAGTACAAAGACATCATTAAAACTAGAAATAAGTGTGACCAATGAAGTGTTCCCATTTGCTGCTGATCAAAAATGTGTGTTACATGAGAGCAAGAAAACAGAGAGTAACAGTGATTAAAAATAAAAAGGATTCAAACTTGTGCAAATGGGCTTTGACTGGAAAATCCTAGTTTCATACTGAAAAATGTTCTCTGCACTGAGCTGAGAAGCTAATGTCCAGGATAATACTGTCTGGACTGGAGTAAAGCATCTCTCAGGATGCTCCATCAGCCCAAGACTACAAACAGTGCTCTCAGCTCTATTCCTAATACTTGTGACTGTTATGCAGACTGGCCTGAGCACACATTGGCAATGCCATGCCTGAGAGACAGACAGAGATCTCAGATGACACAAGGATGTCTCATTTATTATTTGTTAGTCAACTTGTAGGCAAAGGTTTGGAACCCCACAGGGTTTCCATAGCTCTCCACGGATATTCCTCAGGAGAATGAATAGTAGACATGGCACCACTTTTTCCTGCTCAGGTTCTTTGCATCTATGACATGTGGTTTACTTTTTTCAAAGTCAGGTAAGAGATTTGTTTGATAGCGAATAGATGGATCAAGCAGACCTGTGAAGATGATACACTTTCAAATGCTAACCCAAGTTAAAAAGAGAGAAACTCTCACAAATACATTTCTTCTGCCTGAAATTTGTAAATAACATCTTAGCCCTGGTGTTTTGTGAATATACATACACATGCACAAATATGCTTAATACTGTCATCACAGCCATGTCATCACTGTGAGAGGAGCCAGGTAGTTCTATCTCAATATTTATCAGCATTTAAATTGTCATGTAATTCCGAATTATTTAGTTTAAGCATTCATAAAGCAGGCAGAAAGAACACAACAGGCTCTCTGGAAGTCTGCTTGAGTGGGCAGTGCTGCCAGCACAGGAGAAACTATTCTTGAGTTGTTGAGAAAATCTGTAACCCAGCCATTGCTGGAGATTCCAGTTTTTCAGTCCCATGCCAAAGGCTTTCAATGCTTTAAATATGTTCTAAGAGTTGCTGTCAAACATTGGTGCTGAAAGAGTCTTGCTTTGTACTACACGACCTCCTCCATTAAAAAAAATAACTAAACAACAAACTAAAAACCTTGGCTTCTTCACACAGAGGGAGCCATTCTAACCCCTTTGAATCTAAGCCTGGGCCTCAAAACACAAACCTCACTCTTTATTGTACAACCAAATACACAAACCTCTTAAGAAGACAAGCCTTGGTAATCACTATGGAGGTAGAGGTAAGCAGGAGGTCACTTCCAAAATAAACCAGACTTTGTTCCCTGTCTGGATAGAAAAAGTCAACTCCTGAGTTAGTGCTTGACATTTCCAGAATCTGAAGCATACCCTGTGTGCCCATGCAGCTGGGCAATGGTATTCAATGGTGACTATAGAAGCACACTGTAAAACAGGCAAAGATTATCTGAATTTAGAGATAATCTCTTTTATCATACCTACTTCAATAAGGGGTCATCAAATAGAAGGGAGTAAAAGAAGCCTCAGATTATAATCATGACTACTGAAGCCAGACATCCTGAGTTTTTCTGTCTTTCTAAAACCTTTCATCTGCTTAAGCAGTTACTTAATTGCCTGCCTAAAAGAACAGTTTGCACACAGCCACTAGAATGTGGCATGCATGAGTCTGGCCCGATTCATAATGAAAAAGAAAGGTGCTTTTCTAGCAAATAGATAAATGTTTTGGACATCGAGATTGGTAAAACCTACAGAAAGATCTTTAACTATAAGTACATTTGGCATACTGCAGCTATATCCCACTTAAAAGATGCTTAAGGATTACTTCAAAGAGATGAGAATCAAAAATGATGAGGAGGACAAGGGCAATGGTTACTTAATTGGGTACCCTTTGCCCATAAGCTGCCCTGCCCTGCATGTTGGAGATGACACAGGTGCAGTACTGGAATGTAAAAAGGACCATCATAACCATAATGTTATACCCGATCTTTTGGGGGCATATTTGGCAGGGGTGCATTTTGGTGCATTTGACCTGGACATGTGCACCTAAGGATCCTTAAAATAAATACCAAGGTAAAATCCCTTTTCCCCTTCTAACCATGTATGACTCTTGATTTTAAGACCAGGAAAAGCCATGAGTAAAATAATCAGCTTTGGATCTTTGCCTGTGCAGAATCCAGAGATAAATGCTCTACCATCATGTTTGTCACCAAGGCACAGCTGTCAGGGATTCAACCTCTAAATAACTTCATCTGGGAAAATGCATCTATACTCCCACTGTTGGCATAAGCACCCTGTTTGACCTTTCCTGTGCAGAATGTAGCATTTTATATATGAATGATTTTAGTGAACAGCTGGTCAATGGGTTAGAACGGGGATTCATTTACTCACCTTTTAGACTTTTGCCCATTGGGCTAGAAATTAGCAAATGCCTATGTCCTTAGCATTTTTATCTCTGAAAAAGCCAAGCAATTACAGTATTTTTCTTATTTCTGTCAACACAAAACATTTCCTTAGAACTCCAAATGGATATGGTACATCACAGTCCTTAGAGAAAGACATGTTCCCTGCTCAGGGAGAGTTGAAAACTGAAGTCATGCATGACACACACACAAAACATTTTGGCCAGTATTGGACAACTTCTCAGAGCACTCCAGAAACACTGTTTATCACTCCTCCAGTTACTGCTTTAAATATCTTCTCAGGCAACAGCAAGACTTAATTCAAGACCTAGAAACTACATTCTGCTCTGCAGCAGTGTCTTCCAATATCTGTGGCTTTTAGTAACCAGAACAAAGTCACACATCCTCTGGTCATGAAATAATTGTTTTAGGATCACATGAGTACACCCTAATCCACTGCACTGGAACACCCATCTCAGTCATAGCAGCCCTTTAGATCTTAAGATTCTTCTGAGTTCTACCCTTTTGATACAAGAAAACAAACTATAAGATGAAAGAGAAAAAATTGAGCTATTTCTTTCCTATTTATTTTGAGATTCTAAGTTTTTTGTTTTGACTTAGAGGACAGATTATTCAGACTATGAAATAGCTGCCAAATTTATCATGCATGGCATTTAGCTGGCAAAGGGTATATTACTGCCAAATGCCTAACACACTGGGCATATTGTATTTGTACCATCTGGAAGAGTAAACAGTGACAGGAAATAACCACAAACAGGTGTTAATGTTAGCCCCTTAAGGGTCATTAATGAAGTATGGCATTGAAAGAGCCCACACACAAGTCCTGGCAACTGGAGAAGGTGGGATTCCAGGGAGTGTAAGAGAGTATTAATTTGTCACACACAAAAAATCTGTTCTTGATTGCATCTCCTCAACATGTCCTTTTTCCTCTTGCCATACCACATCCTTCAGCTGTGCTCCTCTTGAATACTCCTTCCTTTTCCCTTTTAGGCAACAAGATCTATCCTTACCCCAGCCAGCCAAGATAAACACAGTCCTGAACTACTCGTCTTTTTCAGAAAGCCTATCAGCCTCTAAAGACAACTCCATGCTTTCATGCATTCTTCAGAAAAGAAATACTATCTCAATTCCCCTTTAGACATTTTTCAGAGACATTTCCACCTTCACTACAATAAAGGCCTCTAGCTTCTACAAAGTGTGATCCATATCACACTACATCCCAGTGTCCCCAAGGTTGCTTCCCCTGTCCCAGAAGAGACCTGAAAAGGGTGTGTGACAGTGACACTGCCTGCTTTTACAACAGTGGCACACAAATCCAGAATAGAGAAGGTCCAGATTACCACATGGAAATGCAGTGGGTACTGTGAGACAGTCTCATAGGTGAATCTATCCTGATAAATAACTAGTCACATCCTTTTGAAAACATCAAAGCAGAACATATGGAGTATTGCCCTTTATCTTCACAGAAGGTTACTAGATTTCCAAAGCAAATGCTAATACTTACACAAAGTCATAAAAAAAAAAATTAACATTTTGGGATAAAGTATAAAGGAAAACAAACTAATCTCCAGCTACTTCCCTACTCTCTGTCTCATCCTATGCAAAACCACAAATTTTCCCAAAAGGACCCTGTTTTCAGACAAACGTCACCTGGCTAATGTGTAGCGTTAATAATGCCTCAAAAGAACCTGAGAGACAGAAAAGACATACAAGGAAGAAGAGGCCATGGAGCTTTTTTCTTTAGGAGGCAGACCCTAAAACATGAGTTTCACACTGCAAAACTTCAGACTCTCTCTAATTCAGGCTATTAGTGTTACAAAGAATACTGGTGGGCATGTGAATTTAGCCATTCACTAGTAACAAAGCCTAACTGCTGACTAGATTAAGTGTTTCCAAAGATACTCTCATTGATTCTGGCTAGTGTTTAAGAGTGGGAAAGGAGAATATTTTAAAGGCCAGAAAATAGTTCCCTTTGTTTATTTCTTTGTTTAAGGAGTACATGAAACACAGTCATAGATACACTTACCCAATTCAGGAGTTGACCACGAAATTAGAATGTGTAACAACTGCTAGCAGAGAATTGCTGTCACTGTTTAACTCTGCATGGTTATGTACAACACTCCCCACCTGCAGTCCTTGGGCTTTGCACCCAGTATGTGTCAGAGCACCACAGGATCAGAGACACAGCCATGCCAAATTCCATTTTGAGAGAAAAGAAAGTAAAAACAGTTGGAGAGTGTTTGGGCTTATTCAGAGGAGTCAATGGAGCTATGCCTGCAAAGTCCACAGCCCCAAACTTCCAGGAACTGGCAAGTGCCAAATGCCTTGTTGTTACTTGAATTGAAACAGATGCACACTTTTTCACACTGGTCATTTTCTAAACTTAGTATTTAAAAAAATTAAGTCCTTGCCTTTCTGTAAAATTGCAGCTCACCAGTTCTTCATTAATTATAACCAGCATGGAAAGGAAACAAAATGGAACTTAAAGGAAATTGAATGAACATTTAAAGGGAGAAATATGTTTACATCACACCATTCCCCCAGTTCTGATACCTGGTTTATTTCCACTTCAAACAATGTAAGATTATTCCTGCATCTATATTTTGGTTTTCTTCAGCTAATCGTACAACCTCTTCTCCATCTATGAAGTTACATTAAACTAAGGAAAATCAAACACTCTGCAGTGTAAAATCTTCACAGACACTAAGAACACTTAGGTTTTGAAACTTGGCCCCTTTGCGCACATGCTACTCTGCTGTTTTTAAGTATGTGAGTATAGTCTGTTTTTCCAAACAGCCTCTGCAAAATTCTGGGTTTTGTTCTAGAGAACAGATGGTTTGGGAATGTTAGGAAAGCTATCCAGTAAATAAGGCTGCTGTCTCCAGAATCCCTGAATTATTTGTTGTAGGATCTAGAAGACTCAGAAAATTCGGCAAGAGGAGGAATGACTGCACATCACAAATCTGGGAGAGTGGAGTGCCTAACTCTGGAGTGTTAAATTTCTTGCAATGTTATTAACTTTGCTCTTTTGCTTCAAAAATAGAAATTCCAGACCATATGGATTCTTGTTTGGGGCTAAAAGAGCCCTTGCTTATGCATGTAAATTGTTGACCCTTAACTAGATAAGCCAATGCAGGAAAATATGAAACATATTTTGCCAGTGTATTTCAAAGTCCTTTTCTGGTCATGGAGGAAAGAATAGATTGGAAATCCCACATTCAAGTTTCAAATTCTGGCAGAAAGAATTTTCTACCTGGGGGAATGTTTTTTCAACAAGCTCCTTATGCTGCTTTGCCCTGACAGTAGTGAGAGCTATCCCAACTATCTGTTCTAGCATCTAATCTGGAAGAGGCCCTCTACATACTCAGTGAGGGCAAGTACTGAAAAATGCTCATCGTGGAAGTATGCTCTTGCTGATCTGTGAGCCTCACACTGGTATACAGGGCAGCCGGAAAGGTGTGACAGCGAATACAGAACCTTCCGTGCAAACTGAGATCTCTAGGCAAAATTTAGCTCAGGGCTCCAAAAAAGATTTTATTGAGCAAGCACAAATCAAGTTTTTAAAAAGGTACAACCTGACCAGATGGAGGCTAGAGAAAGCACCATCTGGCAAAAGAGCAATCTCCCTGCCACAGCAAGAACTTTTTCTACAAAGTATGCAGGTCTTCTCAATAACAACAAAGAATGTTTATTCCCCTGTACATATTCCCAGAAAAGGCAGAACTACTTGAGCTTAAACTTTAGATACATATCAGCCCCAAAGAGATACATAACACAGAATATTTCTCCTCCTAAAGGTGTGAACTTTCCAGCAACTGAGAACAGCATCTCAAAGAACAGTGGCGGTCATATTGGAAGTATGATGTAGCTGAAGAAACTATTCTTTCAAATAAAGCTTTTTCACAAACTGCCACTGGCAAAGTTTGTGTATTTTAATGAAATTTGTGATACACAATTTAAAATATGTAAGTAAAACAGTTAAAAGTTAGATACTGGAGTATACCTTAAAATAAGTTTAAGCAAAGAAAAAATGACAGTCGGCTTTTATGAAATTAGACCTTGTATACGCTGATGCAGAGATAAGAAATCACCAGACTCATGGTGCATATTAATCAAGTGTTCCATTGGCAATGTGCTCTCTTTTCATCAATGTTTTGCAGTATTCTCTGCACAGCCTTAATACAAAATAGTCTTTCACACAGACATAAAATAAGCATTTTTCCTGTAAAGTAATATAGACTCTCTGCACAGAATTTGCTCCAAATTTCTCAGACAAGGATTAACTTTGTCCTCAGGAGAGCTAGTCTTCTTGTTTCAACTGGCATAATTTTTTAAGCCATTAGAAATCTTTTATCCATTCTAGAATAGCAATTAATTTTTATGATAAAATATATCAAGTGTCCCTCAGAACACATTCACAAAAATATCTTGTAAATATTTTAAGCCAGCTGGGAGAGCACTAATTAAAAACCAGGTCAGAGTGATTCTCATAGAATTGGCCACATCAACTGAGATCTCAAACCCAAACTATCTGAAATCCTACTTTATAGTTACGACAAAAAGCCTGGACTTACACAGTTATTGTGAAATTAGGGGAGATTCAAGCCAGACTAAGCAGTGACACCCAAGAAAAATCAAGACATACTGTTTTGTGAAGCAGCAGTTACTTCCCTCCTTTTGAAACTGACAGTCAAGGAGTCCAGCTACACAGAAAAGAGAATGTGGGAAAGGGCAGAAAGGCCTGTGAGGGCTGATTTATCTGACAAGGTAAAAAGAACTTTATTCTTGTGTACTTGCAGCTGGTAAGTCAGCAATTCAGGTAAAGGTAGCCTAATTCTCCACAGTAACCAATACAGCAGTAAATTTTAAAGGAGCAAGACTAATTTATTACTGTGGTACAGAATGGTATAAAAAGGATTCACTGGTAATTGCCTCAGTTTATGGGCATCAGAACCGAGATACTCTCTTCTTCGCAGAGAGTTAAACTGTCATGGCAAAATTTAGACAAGAGCATGTGATGGCACAATGTAGAGAAATTTGAGCCAGTACTGTGTTTCTGCACAGTCATGAAGTAGAGAACACCAGTAACTATCACACGCACCACTTGGTGAGCAAGAGGGGTTACCCTAGCTCTTGCACTTGGCTCCCCTGTATGCAGAGCCTCACACTGACAGAAGCCTTTCCAGACGGCAGAGTCCACAGCTAAAATCCTTAGGCCACACGACCTCATACACTGAAGACAAAAGATGTCACAAGGACAGACAGTCCTCTCCAGTCCTCCACTGGGTCAAAGAATACTAACTTTCACTTACAAACAACAATAACATGACATGAACCTGGCTGAAAACATGAAAACTAATCTGGATACATGGAATTGCAATTAGAACAGAACCCTTATTGTTCAGAAAGGCTGAATGCCTGGAAAAGAAACGTATTTTTGTTTAAATTCTGTCCTTAGTTACAATGCCACCTGGACAAAAGTTTAGCTAAATTAAACAGCCTAAAGAAACATCTGTATTCTGCTGCAGTACATCCAGAATACGCCAACAGCACCACCCTGTGGATTAACAGTGAATATTCTGTAAACTCAGAAGTTGCGTTCCCAAGCCTTAGATCAATCACGCTAAAGAAAAATGCAAATACATTTATATGCATACATAGACACTGAGTGTTTTGGTGGTATAAACCTGGCACCACTAGAATGTAATGAGCTATCTTACTTTTACAGCAGTGTAATTGTGAATATGAACTGGCTTGCTCAGGTCATGTACGTGGCATGCCTTCTACTCATTTCACATAATTTCTTAGAGTATCAGTGAGAGAGGCTGAATGTGCTGCATCCAAAACAGATGCCTTACACTGTACCAAAATGAGAACTTGACTCTGAATCCCATCCTAGATTTACACCTATAGCTTCTCCTCAGTGGTAGCTGCAGCAGAATCCATGAAAGGCTGATGAAAGTACTGTAGGAAATCAGTAAGTTTAAATACTTAAGCCAATCTTCCCTGGGTCTGAAAAAAAATGGGCTAAGAGGAGCTTTGCTTCCAGGTCTGGGAAGAAATCAGGGCTGAGACTGGGGGATGAAACTGTAGGGGACCCATAGAGCTCCATCTTGGGCCCTGTGCTCTTCAACATCTTGGACACAGGAGTGGAAGGGATACTCTAAGCTCACAGACGATACAAAACTGGGAGGAGCTGTTGACTCCTTTGAGAGCAGGGAGGCCCTGCAGAGAGACCTCCACAAATTAGAGGACCTGGGCAATCACCCACCATAAGTTCAACAAGGGAAATGCCGGATTCTGCACCTGGGACAGGGCAACCCTGGATGTATGGACAGACTGGGAATGAGATGCTGGCAAGCAGTGCCATGGAAAGGGACCTGGGGGTCCTGGCAAGCTGAACATGAGTCAGCAGTGCCCTGGCAGCCAGGAGGGCCAACCCTGTCCTGGGGTGCATCAGGCACAGCATCGCCAGCTGGGCAAGGGAGGGGATTGTCCCACTCTGCTCTGCACTGGAGTGGCCTCACCTCGAGTGCTGGGGGCAGTTCTGGGTGCCACAATATAAAAAAAGACGTTAAACTATTACAGAGCATCCAAAGAAGGCAACAAAGATGATGAAGGGCCTTAAGGGGAAGCTGTATGAGGAGCAGCTGAGGTCACTTGGTCTACTCAGCCTGGAGGAGACTGAGGACAGACCTCATTGCAGTCTTAAACTTCCTTGTGGGGGGAAGAGGATGGGCAGGTACTGATCTCTGTGGTGACAGTGACTGGACCTAAGGGAATGGTCTGAAGTTGTTCCAGGGGAGGTTTAGGTTGAACATTATAAAAAGGTTCTTCACCCAAAGGGTGGTTGGACACTGTAACAGAATCCACCAGGGAAGTGGTCACAGCACTCAGTGGTCTCAGGCAAATGGTGTGACTCTTGGGGCTGGTCCTGTGCAGGGCCATTTGGATTCAATGATCCCTGGGGGTCCCTTCCAGCTTATTCTGTGGTTCTGTGAACATGAGCAACTACAAAATTTTATGTGCAGACTGTCTGTCTCCCACATCGGACACTTCAGCCTGACAGCCAGCTGTCTGGACTCAAGATTGAGTTGAACAGATGTCAGCCAGTAATCCCACCTGATGGAGCTCAGTGGAATATAAGAAGTATTTCCTACTTCCCCATCTCTAGCTACAGCAGTTTTAAGCAGTGAGCCCGCCAGAAATGAATGCAGGGCTGTGTGCTGTCTTGATACAGTCTCTGTGCATCTCAGGTTGCACTTCGCACCAAAAACAGAAGGGGTGGCTACAGTTGTTACAAGGTTGTACTTTTCTGAACAAATCTTACCACCTGTGCCATGCACAACTTGAGTTCACAGAATTATAGAATATGCTGAGTTGGAAAGGACCCACAAGCATCATCAATTTTAACCCCTGACCCTGCACAGCACCAGCCCCAGGAGTCACACCATGTGCCCGAGGGCATTGTTCAAACGCTTCTTGAACTCTGTCAGCCTCAGCGCTGTGACCTGGGGAGCCTGTTCCAGTGCCCAACCACCCTCTGGGTGAAAAATTCCTTCCTAATATCCAACCTAAACCTCCCTGACACAGCTTCAGGCCATTCCCTCAGGTCCTGTCACTGGTCATCAAACGGGCTCGAGCACCTTGAGAAACCAGTGCAGAAATAATTCTTGAGCACGTCTAAATTCTGGGTGTCTATCAAGTGCAGGGTCTACTCATGTATCATTTAAGGACTGATTATCTCTTGGGCTCCCAAGATCACAGGCAAAAATGACAGGAAGGAGAAGCCATTGTACCATTAGATCATACTCAGCATATTAGTTTCTGTCTGTAAGTGTGAGGGAAACAGGTGCAAAAAACAAAAAACAAGCAAAAAAAAAAAAAAAAAAAATCAAAACCAACCAACCAACCAACCAAAAAAACCACCACTAGTACTTTGTTTAAATTGTTAATTACTATTCTCTCGGCTGAGCCTTCCCCCGACACAAACGAGTCTCCCCAGCTGGCCCTGGCACGCGCTGGTCTGGGCGGCGCGGAGCGGAGCGAAGGGGGAAGAGGGAGGGCTGCAAGTGCGGCATGTCCCCCCTCTTCCCCCTTCGCCCTCCGCCGCCCTTCGCCTGGGGCAGAGGCTTGTTGGCTACCCAC
>NW_008239289.1:625063-643399 GCF_000691975.1 Corvus brachyrhynchos | reverse complement strand
GGCCTCACGGGCGGAGCGGACGCGTCACCGGCTTGGCGGCTCCGATGGCCGGCTTTTGGTGTCTGAGTTCTGTCTTGGTTGTTAAAATTAAATAGTGTTATTTCTTGTAGTGGCGCCCGTCCTGCGTTAGTATCTGGTCTAAAGGCAGCAGTGAGCTCCTCACGGCAGCTTGCCTGAGGAGGGCAGCACGCTCTCCATGTGCTGATGTCATCTTTGGCGTTCCCTCCAGGTTTTGCAGTTTCCTAATAAGACGGGAAGAAGGGGGGGGGAGCCACGGGGACGTACCAGCTTTCTGGATTTCTCTGTGTAAATCAGTCTTCAGGTTCTTTTTTGGATCTCCTCTGAACTCCTTCCTATTCAGTATCAGAACAAGATTAATACTGTTCAGGATCAAGACACAAGAAACTTCTACAAATGTAGTAAGAGGCTATTTCCCTCTTCCTTCCATGAAATGGACAACTCAAAGCGGAATAATTTTTGTTTCTGCAGATTTGTTGTAATACAACAATACGTTCAGTTGAGATTTGGAGAGGAATGTGAAGCACAATGAGGGAGAAGACCTCTCCCTGAGAGAAGAAACTCCTGAAATAAACGGATTTTCATATTGGGCTTCCTCATGTAGACAAGAAATTTTTCATTAACCGGGCCAACTGTAATTACTCTAAATGCAATGTCTAGTTGTTCTTAGGTATCTAAGGAAGGAGGACTAGTAAGTCAGTGAAACCCACCTTGTCTCCCCAGGGAGTTTCAGACCATTCAGTCTATACAACGTATGTGCATGCAGAAGCCATGTGACCAACCAAACGTGAACAATTATGGTAAGGTCTTAGACATTGTCGCAGTTACAGACTTACTGAACCTACCATTGCTATTAAAGTTCAGCCACTCTTAGCCATTCATAAAGCATGTGTGGTGCATAACAAATACCTGCAAGTGGCAAGGCAGACCAGAAAACAATTTCCTGTTAGCATACAACGTGAAATGCCTGGGCTAGAAATCTCAAGCAGGCTTTATGAAGATCGATTTCAGTGAATGGCTCAAGCAAGTCATCTTGCAAACTCATCTGCAATTTCCAACCCATACCCCTCCTCTGTTATCTTGCCATACTGTTCAAGTTCCTACTTTGCTTTCAGTATTATAATGCCAAGTGTATTCTATGCTACTTGCCACACCACCATTTCTTTACAGCCGCTAATTAAAGATCCCTCTGAATAAAGCCTTCTGCTTGAACAGTTAAGAGTGCCCCTTTGAAAGGCCTCTTTTGTGGGTGACCATCTTGTGGATCACAACAAAGACAAGGCAGGGCAGAAAAGACACTGTTTTACTTTGTAGCCACTTCACTTGTTTCTGTCTCAAATTAATTAGCACTGCTCTGTTTTCAAGCGTAATAACACTCTGGTGAGGTGAATGGAGCTTTCGGGGAGTAAAACTACAGCATACCCTCCCACCAGCCTTGAGCAACAAAGCAGACTACAAATAGTGGTAATTAGAGGTGGTAGGTGATTGGGGGTGAGGTGGAACTCAGGTGAATGGGACTGTAATTCACAGACACAACCCCCAGCCTCCTGAAGTACTGGTATTTATATTATGCTTTATTAAGAAGGAGGTTCAGAATGATCCTCACATTGGTAAATTGTGAGTGAAATACCACTTACGGTTATTTTGCCTGAAAAACCCCCACATTCTAATCCGTGTGGGTTTTTTACTTTATAATTATTTCCTGATGACTGTTTCTTGTTCTGCCTATGCTTAAAATTTCCCCTATATCCCTGAGCACCTTAGCATACGAATATCTGCATCAGTGGAGAAGAGGCTACATCAACCTGAGTGCATATGCTGGTGTTCATATTAGAGCTGCTGAGTTTTCTCCATGAATTAACTGCTCTTGAAAACAGTGCTACAGCAATGTGCAGGCAGAGACTATATTGAAAGACTGCTGAAATCCAAGGCCTACATCTATAGGGTTGTACGGGTCAATACCTTATGCTTGTGGCAGGAGCGTCATAGAAACAAGTTGCCCTGGAGATACCCCAGCTTCTCTGACAAGCGTTCACCCGTGGAGCAGCTCTTTTGGAACCCTCCTGAGAACAATTCTCTTCTTTCTGTTGCCATTATTCTTCATGTCTTGCTCACAGAAGCTAATGTGGGTATAGCACAGTGAGTACTGCAGCTTTCATTCATCCCAAAGGCAATCATCTCTGTGTTCTCTTTGAGTAAATCTCCAGGGATGCATAAGTTCACCATAATTTGCATTTACTCATGAACAGCATCCCTGTAGGGTTATTGAAATTGCATGCTATATTATTTGAGTCATCATAGCTGTAGCTGAAGGCCACAAAACTCAAAAGGTTGCTTGATATTGGCTCTTGGCCCTCTTGCCTTGTGTCAAATTTAGCTGTAAAATATATAAATGTGCAACAACTTTAGGCTACAAATGAATTACACTTCTCCTTCTCAGATATAAATAAGAACAGGAATCGACCTATGCATTTTATTGTCCTGTCCTCCATGTGTAAGTAACCTTCTGGGCAGGAAAATGTATGTGGAGTATGAACTCCTCTCTGAGGCTTTGTTTTTATTTTCAGTGTGAGTACCTGTGTTGCACTGACTCGAGAATATGACTGCAGGATGTTTCATATCAAGTTAAAGGGAATCCTGGAGTAAATTTAGTTGTAGCAGGACAAGGTTTTGAAGAATGTCAAAACTCTCTGTGCAAGGAGACAGAAAATAGTCATGTTTGTATGGCCAAAAGCGACCAGTGCAACGGATCAGTCTGCATACTGAGTGCTCCCTCTGTCCCCACTGATGGCAAACAACATCACTGACAGAAATCAAGCTGGATCTTTTTTCCTCTCAGAAAAGTAAAAGGAAAATAATGACCCTGCTGACAGACAATCTGTGAAGAATGAGAATAGTGAAGCACAGCATATTAATTATTCAATATAAACTGCTCAGCCTGCTCTTTCAGCAGGCACTGTCTTCTCCTACTCCTACTCTTTTTTGCTCTGCCTGCATCTGCCTGAAGTCTTGACTGGACAATGGTGCAACTGACCCCACTGAAACGTTTTCCATCCACCTGTGCTTGTTGCATTCATAGTTTAATATGCAGCATATTCATCATTCAGCATTTTTTGTGCTTGTCTGGTGTCTGCAAAGGCAAGATGCTGAGAAATGTGGAAAATAGAAGAGCACAACTGCATGGAGTGGGGGGTGGTGTGGAGCAGGATCACCTCTGTCAAGATGCAGCTGACAAAAACTTGTGGAGCCTGATCAAGCAGTACATTTAAACCCATACGTGTGTCCCAAGAACTTCAGGGGGATAACCTGTGTGATTATGTTTATTCATATAATTAAGGGTGTATTGGGTTCTTTAACTTCTTTATAATCCAATAAAGAAATTTAAATCTTTGGTAAATCTTTGGCTGTAGAAAAAATCCTACAACCTAGCTGTTTGTTTCAAAAAGCAGTGATTGATGCTTATGTTCTGTACATGTTCCCTAAAGGCCATTATCCATCAGCACAGAGTTCAGCACAGTCAAATGAGAGACTCGCAGTTTGGAACTGTTTCTGAAAAACCATGCATGATCATCTTTCCCCTTGACCAGGTAATATAACTGACCCCAGCTATCTCTCTGTTGCTGCCTGTCCTTGCCTATGTGCCCTGTCAGCCGTGCATGATATGAAACAGTGTATGAGCTGACACCCAGCCTGGGTGTGTGTCTCTTCAACAGCATCACTTGAAGGAGCTACTCTGGCCATAAGACTTCTGTTTATCTTCCAGGTACAGATACTTCTGTGGTCTTGCTGCACCTTGTGCTGCAATTTCATGGTTTGTGCCTACAAATAATTTGCTTTCATTTCTCCCTGTGAAGCCAGTCAGCTCTAAGTTTGCATGTTACAAGATAAACTCTGCCGTGAATGTGATTATTACTTGCACCAGGAGAGATACCAGTGTACACTACAATTGTGAAAGTAACAGATCGCTATGTGCTGAACAAAGACTTACCTCCAAATTGCTAGTTGCACCAGGTGTATTTAAGATTACTACAAGTTGTTTTATTTGTTTGTTTGTGGTTTTTGTTTTTAATCTCAGAGGTTCTAAATCTCTGAATAAAACCAAAGTGGCCATATTGATTTCTCAAATGTTACCACACTTTCAGAAAAGGATTTCACAGACTGTTTCCATGTTTCCAGGCAACCTTGCTGAGAAGAAAGATAAATTGAACATTGTGCTAGCAGATGGACATAAAACTTTGACAGCTATTTTTAACAAATGTGAATCTAAAATACTGTGCCAAACAGCTTCATTCAAAATCTGTGATCTCGGCTACTATAATACCTCTAATTTTTTCTTTTCACTTTTTCCTGATGCACACAAATTCAGAAAGCCATCCAGATCTGCAATTATTGGCAGAGTGATATGGGCAGGCACGGTGCTTGTTAAAAAAAACCCTCTGACAGCTTCTTCCCCAAGTTGAGAATAGTTTGAGCTAAAAAGACAAATTGATTGTGGACCTGAAGATAGCTAAGAGAAAGCATGTCTTGAGAGAACAGAAATACTGAAATTTAGTTCCTTTGTCTTTTATAGACGCTCTGGAGCTCAGTGTCTACACAAGTGTGATCAGTCATAGATAGAGATAGGGGAAAAACTGTAAGCCCATTGTCAAGATCAAACAAAAGTCCTGCTTGCTTCCCTCCAATGCACAAGAACAAGCATCAGTAGGTGATTCACTACACCCATGTGATTGTGCCCAGAGAGATCCGAAGAGCAATCGTTTGTGGGTAACTGACTGCAAGCCTAGTCACCACTTCTTGACCTGTCCAATGGACCTGGCAGGGCAAAATGGGGATCAGGATCCTCAGTTGAGGCTAAGCTTCTCTGAGTTTTGTGACAACTAGAGCATTGTCTCATATGAAAGTATTAGCTAGTACAGTATACTATCCTATATTAAAAACAGAATAATGAAACATAGTACAATATTTTATTCTGCTGAACATTTGATTCAAAAAGGTCGGTGGAATACTACATATGGTACCTTAGTGTGGCTCTGTGGAGCAAGAATTTCAGCTCAGGTAATCACCACCAAAATGAGTGAGTCTGATTCTATTCCTTCTCTACTGAAGGCAAAATTCCCATTAAGTAAACTTAATTAGCACCCAATGAAATTTTGTATCTTCTCTATGCTGATTTACATAACTTTTAAGTCTAGCTAGGGAACAGTAAGATAAACACTGAATGCGAATGAGCTAATAAGGGTGCTGCATGGGATCAGGAGTCAGTGAAGATAAACTTCACAAATTTGCCAATCTGTTTCTCTTAATGTCTGATATATTTTCTCCCTGGTTTTGGTTTGTTGTAGTAAAATCCCTGAGCTTCAATATTTCAGTGTCTTACCTTTACCTCAGATGTGTTGGCAGAAATCTGCCTTCGGCCTGTTGAAAAGCAGTTGTGCCCTATTATGTGTGTCATGTTTTGGTAGACATGGCTTACAAGGCTTACATGCTGAATAATACTTCAGAAACTAAGGTGTTCTTGTTTCTGAATTGCTGTGTGCTCTGAACAATTACACTGGATGGTGTACAGGTCTCCTCTTCCTTCTCCTGATGCAGCAATTCTCAGCTGCAGGTCCTGGCACTCAGATGGGCCTGTGCTTCTAATGTGCAAGGATTCTCCACCAAGCTCCCTCAGTTGGGGGTAATTGAAGCTGCTCCTGGGGTCCCATCACTGTTAATACATTTTAATTGAGAATTGCTTTTTTTCCCACCTCCTTTTTTTCCATGTCCAACAGTAGTTTGCTCATAGTATCAGAGTGTTACATCTTGATCTTTTTCTTCTCTTCCCCCCAATTTCATGGAAACTAATTTAATGTAATTGCTTCCAAGTAACAGTGATTGAGAGAATGTCTAATATTACCATCATTAAAAGGAACATGTTCTTCATTATTACAAGAGGAAAACACAAGGCTGTCTTTTAGCCCTGGAGAATTTAAACCACTTAAAATAAGGGTCAATTTGGTGGCTATGGAAACTGTAACTATTCCACTCTCTAAGAGAAGCGATGTACCAGGCTGTCAAGTTGGCTGGATAACTGCATCCTAATGCTTACCATGCTTCATTAATGAAAGCAGAACAGAAGTGTAAGCCAGATGTGGGGGCATGTACTTTGGCAGTCTCTTCAAATGATAGCTATCTAAGAAGACAAGAACAGCAACACTTTTGATGCTATTTAAGAGTACTGTTCTTACAATGATCAATACATGAATTCAGGAATGAGCACTCTTGCTTAAGTGGTAGGGCAGTATGAGCATCTATGTCCATGAGTTGTCTGGATGTGTGCTACAGAAAGGGGTTTCATTAATCTTAGCAGAATACTGGATGTCATTTACAAAAAGCTGTGCTTTCATGTGAACGTGGAAATATGGGGTAGCATATTTATGCCTTATATTAAGTAAAAGTGAGTATCATGTTCTTTCACAGGTCAAAATAGAAACTGACAATCTGTCAGTTGTTTTTAATACTGGGGGGAGGTTTTGCTTTTTTCTGTAAAACTTTAAAAGCTTTCCAAAACATTCTAAATGCATAATAGTTCTTTTCAGTAGTATCATTTTAATTTTCAAAACATAAAGATAACTTGTGAGGAGTTGGAAGTGCAAAAATAAGCTTTATTCTTCAATGTTAGTGCTCCCATGGACAAGATGACATGGTCTTTAACATGCAAAGCGTAGCCATAAGACAGTAACAGGGAAATTGCAAAGGCGAGGGAGACCTTTCCAGTCTGTGGGAACTCCTCTTCCCATATTTGGTATTAACTCATACATGCAGGTAAGTAGAACCCAAGGCCTCCCAACTCCACATTTTGATTTTAGAATATGCAGCCTCACTTTAGACATCTATTTGTTCAATCCACAATTAAATACGTACTGGTCTTAGCCTTCCATGGCATGGATTGTTCATAGCTCACTTTTAATGCCTGCAG
The DNA here is from genome assembly GCF_000691975.1 of Corvus brachyrhynchos. Lineage (NCBI taxonomy): Eukaryota > Metazoa > Chordata > Aves > Passeriformes > Corvidae > Corvus > Corvus brachyrhynchos. Next base: position 636,423 of record NW_008239289.1, on the reverse strand, counting down.
AAGTTACTCATTGCTCTTAAATAAGAATCAAAGTGCATGGAAAGTTCAGCAGCCCAGTGGTACCCAGGACAGGTGACCCAGGTGTGCTGGAGTGCTGGATGGCCTATGTCTCACTCCTTAGCAACACTTCATTAAGACAGACTTCTTCATTTTGGAGAATTACAAGTGCCACATTGATGCTTCAATGCTTCATTTGCTGTAAAGATGCTTCAAGTGGGCCTATTTCAAATAATCGATTTGATGTACGTAGGAAAACCATTTTTTTCTTGCACTATACTGTCTCTGTCAGGAATAAAGAGGCCGGTGGGTGGCAGAGCAGCACATCAAAGGGCAGGAATCAAGTAGCACTGGTGAAGAATGGGGGAGCTCAGGCTGTAGCAGAAAGTCTCACATGAAACGTGATGCTTAAATGCATCTGTGTGTCCGGGATTCAGAGAAAATGGTACTTTGCACTGAGCATCCAGGTTGTCTTCATTATTCTAAAGACAGCTGCCTAATTTTTACATAAATTAGAATTTTTTAAGTATAACTCATGGTTTTAAGAGAATTTTCTTCTTTCCATGGTTTACCTGCTAATGTGACAAAGAGACAGGCGTAATAGTAAGTTTCCTAACAATCTAAGGCAGAAAAATACTGTGAGATACTGTTTAAGCTTCTGATGAGTTGTTGTATTCAGCATAGCATGAAGACCCCTCTCCAGAAGACTGTGCAGACAGTCTTGGATTTCTTTGTGCAGGGCAGAATGGATTAAAGGTTTTCAGAAATATTGTCACTGGAGCATTAGATGTTAAATTAAGTACTGATTTCCATGAAATTATTTCAATTTTTGTGTTAAATTCTGATACTAGTTTTTATACACTCTCATCTATATAGCTGCAGAAGGGATATTTTTGGTGGAAATACATGTTTTTCACTGGTTAAAAAAATAACAAGCCCCTGCTCTAGCTTCAAAGCTTAAAATATAAGCATTTCTTTTCTATCTTTGCCACAGGCAACTGACTTCCTTCACCTCCCTAGTTCCATGGAAAATAGTACCTTAAGTCACAGTTTGTCTTTTTCTTTCTTCCTCTTGCTTAAATACTTTTAGTTGTTCTTCCTACTGTTCTTTACCCTGAAATATGTGATACCTGGCAGTGTGTTTAGTAGCAGAAAGGAAGAAGTTCAGTAGAAAGACTGAACTGGATACATGTACCAGTCCGAAATGCTTTTTAAGGGAATGAGAAAAAGCACCTTTTCTTCCACAATTAAGATCATTTAACAGAGAAGTCTATTCTGGTTTGGAGGAAAATCAGTACTTAAGGAAGTAACAGAGCTACCTTTCTGCGGGGTGGAACACTGACATTGTCCTGAACTTTTCTGTGCAAAAAGTGAAGAACAGTATCTTTACCTTACCCTATACCTCTAGACAATTGCAGTACACAGGGTGCAGTTCTCAAAGCAAGACTGTCCACGTGCAAGTGGAAAATGCTACAAAAATTCCATTTGTAAATTAATCATCCGTGAAAGCATGTCTTAGTAAAACAATTTCAGTAATGCTAAGGTGATTCTTACCCAAGATTTGTTTCTCAAGGTTGTTTCAGAACATGGAGGATACTCATTTTTTAATTTCCAGTGTCAGAACATGTCCATTTCTGGTAATCCGTGCATTGAGAAATCCACTTACAGAGATCATTGTGGCTAAAATACACAAGTGTTCTTGGAAAGCAGCTGTGCCATGCAAGTGTCTGCGCTATATATTTAAACTGTAACAGGAATTTCTAATTTCTCTGAAGTTCTCCTAAGGAATCATTATCAAATATGGAAACGGATTTTTCTGGTTTGAGTTGAACAAGAATTATATATCAGATAGGAATCAGCAAAATAGTAAAAAATACTATTAAAACCCTAAGGATAATAATAAAAGATCTGTAGGTAGAACATCACATATTTTATCATACCATATTTATTATATTAATTTTCTGAAGGAAGACTGGATTGTATGACCTTGTCTGTTTCACACAGTTAGAGGTGCAATGACAGCTCTGAGGGCAGAATTGCTGTGGAAGATCCTTAACAGAGCAATGAATGTTGATGACGAAAAAAGGGGACAGTCTAAAAAACATATATTGATATTGTTGCCTGGGCAGAAGTCTCCTTGTCACTCTTGACTGACAAACCAAGTGCACTAAGGCATGGCTGATTCATATCCAGTGGAAGGATGCTGTTTTAGAATAAGCAGGTCCCCCAAAGTCCTATGAGAAGGGAGACACAATTTGCTGGTTAAAAACCTACAGGGTCTGATCTGCAATTCAGCTAAAGAATTTTATGCCAACTGCTTTCACACTCTTAGCACAGTTAGCATACCTTACAATGAAGCACGTAAAGAAAGTAAGAGTGCAACCTGAAGCCAGAAAACAATACTATTTAGTATTGTTTATTTAGTAGTGCAATCACATTGAAAAGATTGACATAATAGAAATGTCCCCTCTAGTATACTGTGACTTAAAAATTATTTGTATATCATCAGCTGCTATTGCCAATGGCAAATATATGTTGTCATGACACTTCAGTTGTCCTTTTTCATTATCTTATTGCCTTTTGGTCATTTAAAGAACCTTAAATAAAAAAATAAACAAAAACAAGCTCTGTACCATAATAGCACACTACACTTCATAAATTTTGCACAAATATTCTTTGATTAACCCATACAGCAATTTTCAAAGACAAGTAATTACTTGTGTCATTTGTTATTCCAGAATGTGTAGAATCTGAGCAGAACATTTTAATTACTATCTGAGGCCTTCAGTCTCCAGTTTGCAGAATGTCCAGTTGTTGTATATCCAGTTTATCAAGACTGGAGATGCTCATAAAATGATTCTATACATTATATATTGGAAACTTAAGAAGTTTTGTATGTAATGCACCAAATGAGTGTGGAAGGCTGCCTATGATTTGTTTTAACTCTAGGTTATGAAAGCCAAGATATGAGCCCCATAATTCCTATAGCATTCTTGTGTGTATTTTGTCATCTTTCTGAGGACTAGCATTTTAACCTGTATTTTGTAAACTGAAAAAAAGAGCTCTCTTTCCAAAAGCAGAACAATAGCAGCTATAAAAAGTCTAAAATGTTCTTCACCTTAAATTTTAACCCTTAATAATCAGCACATACGGCTCTTCATTTCACCTTTCCTGTACTCTATCATATGAAACGCAGAGGATAAACAGAATTGCTTTTATATTACGTTTCAGTAAACTTACAGTAAGTTTCCCCAAGGCTGTTGGCTAGCCAGGCTGGAATATTAAAAATAAACTGCTGTGTAACACAGAGAACAGATTCAATAGCTTTTGTCAGCTAGCAGTCTGCAGCTAAAGTCTGCTGCAGAGATCCAGATTTCTACTTGCAGAAAATAGTCGCTTGGATCTGGGCAGCAGGATTGAAAGGGACAACTGTGGAAAGAGCAATCTACAATTTTGGTAGCTGTTTCAAGAGCTGGGTTTTGTTTGTCAAACCAAGCCTAGTTTACATCTGCAGTAGTACATAAAATTGGCCAGGGACCATTCTGGCATTGAGGACAACAGGCATGGCTTGCCTTAAATCCTTACAGCTAAGCTCTTTTATTCTCTGGAGTAGTTTATCTTCGTCTATGGGGTCCCTTCAGAGAAGTTAATGTCCTAATATATTCTTTGCCAAAATATTGCTTGGGAAAGGGCTAGCTGGTGGCAGACAGCTCATGCCACTACCTAGACACACCTGCCCCAGCCTTGTTCTTTATACTAAATTTGGGGCAGCTTTTTCACTCCAGTCCCACTCTGTATGTGAATATAGTATATAGAGTGGTTGCAGCATAGGATAGTGAATAAAATATAGTGTTCCTTCTTTTTTCTTTTACTTTTTTTTAAAATGTAAGCTAAAAGACCAAGTGTGAAAAGGAGCAACACCTACTAATCTTTCAATTTCTAACCTTTATAGTCAGACTGAATGTCACAAACTTGGCAACAAGAGCTTTTCAAAACATTTCCCCAGGGTAGGAGCTACTTGACTTTAAAGGGCAAGAGTGGATATCTTTTCCTATTAAAAATACTCAAGGCAATCTTGCACAATTTTAATATATTAAATCAGAATCTTGTGAACATGCAGATGATTTCAGATGGGGATATGGGGTCCTGTGTACTAAATTCCAGCCCTCTGACAGTAGACATAGTTTCCTCACCTCTTCAGATCCTTACAAATAGTCCCTAAGTCTGCAAGACTAAAATACTGATAATAGAATAGAATAGAATAGAATAGAATATTATATTTCAGTTGGAATGGGCCTAAACCAATCATCTAGTTCCACTGCTGACCAATTCAGGGCTGAACAAAAGTTAAGCAAATTATGAAGGGCCTCCTAAACACTGACAGGTTTGGGATATTAACCACCTCTTAAGGAAGCCTGTTCCAGTGTTTGACCACCCTCTTGGTAAAGAAATGGTTCCTGATGTCCAGTCTGAACCTCCCCTGATGCAGTTTGAACCATTCCCACATCTCCTGTTGCTGGATGCCAGGAAAATGCAAGCACTTCCTTCTGCATGTCACCTCCTCAGGAAGCTGTACAGAGCAATGAGGTCACTTCTCAGCCTCCTTCTCTCCAAACTAGACAAACCCAGAGCCCTCAGCTGCTCCTCACAAGATGTGCCTTTCAGCCCTTCCACCAGCTCTGCCGTCCTTCTCTGGACCATTCAAGGACCTTCCCATCCTTCTCAAACTCTGGGGCCCTGCACAGCACACAGGACTCAGGGTGAGGCCGCACCACGGCTGCATCCAGCAGGATGATCCCGATCCCAGCTGGTGCTGCCGTGTCTGATGCAGCCGGGATGGGGTTTGCCCTCCTGGCTGCCCGGGCACACACTGCTGACTCACACTGAGCTGCTGCCCACCAGCACCCCCAGATCCCTTGCTGCAGGGCTGCTCTCCACACACTCCTCTCCCAGCTTGTCCTTGTGCCCAGCTTTCCTTCGTCCCAGGGGCAGAATCTGTAATTGTTCTTGTTAACCTTCATGCCACTGATAACTACCCAGTGCTCCAATCTATTCGCATCCCTCTGGAAGGCCTCTTGTCTCTGAATACAGCCAAAGAGCATCTCCTAGTTTAGTGTTGTCAGTAAATGGTGCATTCCACTCCTGCATCCAGATCATTGATAAACTTGTGCAACAGAACTGGTCCAGACTGAGGCCCTGAGGAATACCACTGGTGACAGCTCACCACGCAGATGTAGCCCCACCCACTACAGCCCCTGAAGTTCTGACATTCAGCCAGTTCTTCATCCAGAACACTGTATATCTGATCATCTCACAGCTGGACAACTTGTCCAGAAGGGTGCTGTGAGGGACAGTATCTAAGGCTTTACAATGATCTAGAAAAATTGCATCCACTAATGATGATGAAACACAATCAAATCATCTAGAGGCTTAGGAATGTATGACTACATTGTACTGACTTTTCAAGATTTTTTGAATTAGGAAAACGAAGAAATCCTCATTAATTCATTACTCGTCATGTTTTGTTAGGTTTTTTTCTGATGTGCTGCAAGGAGTGTCTGGCAATGTTTTTACCTAGGTGCCTATCTTTCATGTGTTTTTTTCTCCAGGAGCTACTTACTATCTGGCTGCTCTTTCTTGGTTTTCACCTGTCTTACTGAGCAAACAGATGCTCTCAGCCAATCTAAACACTCAGAGCAAGATTTTTTTATTGGTGTTGGTGCTGAGAGGGGAGATTGTCTGTACCTGTGTCATTCAAGAATAGACAGGAGTTGATTTGATTTCAAACATTGCCTAAGACACTGTGATAACTGCCAAGAAAAAACATATTTCTGCAGGAAATTAATCTTCACCCATTACATAATAGAAACGGCTTTTTTAGCCATTTCTAATGGACTTCCTTCATTGGCACTGTTCTCCATGCTTCCCTTTCATTTCTGACCAAGCTGTCAGAAACCTGCAGTTTTCTTTCATATTTGCTCTTCAGATAAGATTCCTGTTCTCCTATGTACTCCTCATTTGTAAAATAAATTCCCTGAGTAAAAGTAGGAGGTGATTAAGGTACTGATGAAAGAACGGCTTCAAAGTATAAATAGAAGCTTTTTTTATGTTACTCTGACCAACACACTAGAAACTTCTGGCAATATACATTTCAATAACATACCATAGCATCTGGTATATTCCTTTATATTTAAAGGAGCCATCATTCTCCACATGAAGCAGTCATATGAAAATTTGTGTCAGAAAATAAATTCAAGGCATTTTTCAATGCTTTTGGGATCTGCTCCAGAGCCCTGTTGCAAGGATTATGCTAAATAGGCCCAATAAAATGCTGAGAAAGAGAATCCAAGATCTAGAAGTGTTGATACAGAGTGTAATAGCAGCCCTGTATCAGTGATAAAAGAAACTATGCATGCAGTTGAAACAAGACATTCCTTAACATTGTTCTGTTGCTGATGTGTTTTCCACCTTTGCTAGGCCTTGTCTAACAAAAAATGGTGAATGCTTGAAATACTGCTCTTTTACTAAGCTCTCCCCAGCTTTCTCTTTTTAACCTAGGTTCTTCTGATATCTAGATCCTCTCTCATGAGATACACCACATGCCTGGAGAGGAAAAGCTACATAACAGCTCTGGCCCAGCACTTTCTAGTGGAGTCCGTGTGACACAGACTTTTCATGGCTGCAAGGCAGTGTGTTGCAGTTCTCTGTTGCTCTGGGTAGCCAAGCTGCCATATCGATATCTACTGCATTTGGCATTATCCACAGTACGGAAAAGAGGATGCGACCCTGCAAGTACCAGGATGACTCTGATAAAGGCCACCAATATTTCTATCTATCTGCAGCTTTCAAGAAATTAGATTGTATTCATGTGGGGTACAAGGAACCTTGTCAATCAAAAAGGCGAGGTTCTGAAGTGAGGTCAGAATGTATGATGGACGATGGCTCTATATTCAGAAGTACAGGAGATTGAACAGGAAATACAGAAAATTGAGAAACATGCTATATTGGAGTACTTGTTTAGAGCAAGACAAAGGACTGTGGGTAAAGGGTATGGGGTCTGAGAGTAAAGTCTTATTTTGGGAAGATGCTGCATACATAGCTAGGGCTGATAAGGTAGTGTTTGCTTTTTTTCACAAGTATTTGTGCAAGTTACATGGCTTAGCAGTGAGGTTTGCTTGTCAGCAAGGAGGTAGCTCTTGAAAGGATTTTTCTTCTGTGAGGTTTTGTCTAACCTTCTTCCTATTGTTGTGATGCAAATCAGGAGGAGAGATGATGAGCCCTGCAGCCTGAAGCCCTGTAAAATCACAGCTGCTTTGTGAGAAAGTTATTTATGAAAAAGTTGTTTATGAAATGCAAAAATGGAACAGGGACAGTACAAATAGAAAGTAATGCTGTGTCCTTTAATTTCTATGAATATGCCTTCATGCTCAAGCTACATTTTCAACAGAAAGAGCAATTTGTACCATGTAGAGCAGAAGCACTTGTAATGAAAGCAAATTATTTGTATGGCTTTCATGTCTCTACAACATTAGACCTTTCTTCAACTTACATAACCTTACTCTTCCGAATTGCTTTCTGTCCAGGAGGGTTCTTCTGTAGCAGATCTGCCATGATAACAGTTTCTATTTATGTGTACAAATAATTTAGTTTTTGTGATAATATCTCTTGAAGGCAAAGCACACACAGTGCTGGGGTATTTTTTTTCCATTTGCCTGTGTTTTTTAGCAATTAATAAGGTGCAGAGGGAAGTATGAGACTGGTAAGTCTTTAAGGAAGAAATCCCTCACCCAGTGAACATCTTAGTCTTTGCATATGTCTAGTAAATAACTAATTACAATATGAGTGGTAAGTTATGGTTGCAATTATATGTAGAAGAAAACTCCTTGTAGAATATTACAGAGAAACATCCAGGTAAAACAGGAACCTGTAACTCCATAAATAATTTTTTTTAAGCAATCAAGCCAAAATACCTAGCCAAGAGATGAGCAAATACGTGCCCGTGCCATGTGGTCACTCTAGACTTGGAAAAGTTAAAATTGGGCAAGAATACAAAGTTAAATGTTAATAAGGCACAACCGTAGTTACTGTTGCCGTGGTTTCTGCTCAAGTCTCATGGCAAAGGCTTACAAGGCTTTCTCACCTCAAGGCATGCTGTGTCAGGATGGTCAGAGAACTGCTACTCTGGGATGCTGCCAGCCAGAAGCCTCTGCCACTTTGGTCTGTGTCACCCATCTTGTGAAATGACGCATTTCCATAAGGCCTGCTACTGGTGTTGATATTGTTAGGGCAAAAAACCCACTATCTTCAGAAGTTCCGCGTGATGGTTGACAATGTGATTCACCTTCTGTCATTGTTTTTTGTGCATCTTCTGTGCTTTACAAAACCAAATGTTTTCAACAGCAGTTTGCCATTTACCCATGCCAGTGTACAATAGCCTCTAAAGTAAGGACAGGATTAAAAAACAAGAGCAGACCTCATCTAGTCTTTCAGGATGAAAAGACACAGATCAGGCAGTAATTACCAAGGTAATTACTTAACCCCTGCTTTGTGAGCTGGGTGAATGGGGACAGAGCCTAGTGTGCTAGCAGAGATCCATGCAAGGACACCCACCTAGCCAAGAACTTTTAACTGGCTTGAGAAGCACATTGCAGAAGCTGTTATGTCTGCCAGTGTTTCCAGCATGACACACTGAAAGCTGGACGTCCAGCCTAGTTTGTAGACAGTCTGCTCAGATCTCTGCACTGCCCTTCCCATGGCTTCTCATGGGGAGATGGAGGCAGGTTGTGGCTTCTCTGTGGTACTCCCCCACAACCTGATACATGCACAAACTTTTTCTTACTGGGCTGTATTCTAACTTTGTGTCTTTGTAATTTTGGCTTTCTGGCCTTCCAGAAAAAAAAAAAGGCTGGAAGGTCTAAGGTGTTACAAAGTTATTTAATCCATTTGTGTTTTTAAAAGAGTTTGCTTACCTGCTAGTAGTTTTGTTGGGGTCTTCTTTGTGGAGTCAGTACTCTCTGTCAATATTAGTAAAGTGAATATGCTCCTCCTCCCTCATGTTACCAAGGTCTGACTTTGAAATACAACCTTGCTATAGGCAGGTGCACATTAATCAATCAGGCCAGTTTTTAGAACCAGTACTTCCAGACTTTGATTTGTGTGGGACTGCTTCCTGGCTACTCTGGAGACTGGGCACTACGTAACAGAACTAATTTGTAGCACAGCACCTTTTATTTAATGTTACACTTCAACGAAAATGTTCATGAGCAAGCCACATATAAGTGTTTATTTGGATGCAAGTGAAAAGCTGAGAATTTTATGAGGAGAATTCAGGTGTGTAGGATGATGGAGTTTCCCTATTTAGATCATGGAATCATAGAATACCAGGTTTGGGAGGGACCTCAAGGTCCAACTTTTGGCACATGCACAGTCTAGACAAGAGAGCCCAGCCACTTGCCCAGCTGAACACTGTTCAGTGTTGGGGAATCCAACGCTTCCCTGGGAAGATTTTGTCAATGGCTGACCATTGTCATTGTGAAATTTTTTCCTCTTGTGTCATGTGTTGAAATCTCCCCCGGAGTAACTTGTACCTATTACGCCTTGCCTGTTCTGTGTGACTCCTTGTAAAAAGGAAGTCTCCATTTTCTTTGTAGCCAGTCCTTGAAATATTGGAACATTCCCTAATGCTGATGCATCTCTGGGAACAGATAGAACTGCAGCGCCTCTCTCACGACTAATTATAAAGCATGTCAGGAAACAAGGGATCTTCTTCTCTTGTGATATTAGCATGTGAGATTAAATAGGCACATTGCAAGGCAACTTTGGTTTTTGTAATCACATCACACTTTCTTACAATTTTCCAGAGGTTTTTTTATTTTTTTTTTACTCAGCATCCTGGGTGTAAAATAAATATACCCAGCATCTTGTGTGACAAAACAGATACTCCATTATAAGTTGAGATATGGAAAGGAAGTGTTCCTCTACGTTCTTGTTGCCACAAATACTGTTCTCAGTATGGTGGTTACTATGGTCACCATCTTCTCTCTTAAAGAAAAGGAAAGTTAGTTAAAGAATACATTACTCAATATCCTCTGATAACTCTGCAGGCTGCAGGACAATGGCTGAGGAAGCAAGACATGGGACAGTGACAAATACAGCAAGAATTCTTAGAAGAAAAGGATTGCAAAGGCAGGAGTTCTGGTTCTGTCCTATGCAATAACATGCTACATTTGTCAGCACTCATGCTGAACCACTGCTGTCTGCATAGCTGCTGACATACTTCTTGTCATGAGCTTGCATAGAGAGCAAACTTGCCTCTTGAACTTCTCTGGGAGTAAGAAAATTGTCTCTGCATTAATTGTGTATCTCAAAACAAGCTGATAAGCCCTTTGATGATGGTACAGGATATTGTTTCCAGGAGGAAGAAAATACAGTGTCTTGCCTACTTAAAAACTGAAGATCTGTGGTAATAAGGAAATACAAATAACTCTAAATCAGCCCTAATGTACTATCACTTTTCTGAAAAAACAATATTATAGGAAATTCACCATCATTCTAATTGAGGGAGACTGTTTTTCCTGAGAGCAGCTGCACTATGTGCACTTACAGACCAAAAGTACCCATATTCTATAGTTAAAAGATGCTACCAGCTTCATTCTTCATGAAAAGTGAACTTAACTGAACAGAAAAAAAAAGTATCTTTTCTCTCAAATATTTCCCTTTTTGCTATCAAAGAGTGCTGAAAAATCTCAGTGAACAATACTTGAACCTATGTAAAATGCCCCTACTAACAAATTTTTTAAAACTGTAGCTTGTGTTTTCCTGTATTTATGTGTGTAGTGGTTTGGCCCAAAATACTCCTTACGTTTATCTTCTGTGAGATAAGAATTAGGAGAAACGCAAAGCAGGCACCAAACTTGAAAGAATATGAAGAAGTTTATTAACAGACATAAAAGAAGGAAAAGGGAAAAAAAAATTTTACCACCTTCAGAACTCTCCTCCTCCCCCCACCTTCCTCCCTTCTCCCACTGACAATGTGAAAAGACAACCCTTCAGATGTTCAGTCTGTTTACCACTTCCATAATAACCTTGTTCAGTCCCTTTAGAAAGAGAAGTCTCTTCTTGCTCGTGCTATGAAAACATTATCACAACGAGACAGCCGCCCACTCCAAATATTGTTCAGTCCATTTAGGAAGAGGAGTCTCTCTGCTCGCGTGTGAGTCCTTTCCCCTGACTTGCAGCTTTTCCCTTAACTGCTTTCGAGGGTCCACTCTTGAAATTTTTTGGGGTACAATTTTAAGGTTGAGCCGTTCAGAAGCAAGAACAGAGGCCTTTCTCCTTCCCTGGGAGCAAAGGGTCTTCCTCAT
>NW_008239289.1:604223-624541 GCF_000691975.1 Corvus brachyrhynchos | reverse complement strand
TTAAGTGGCTCAAAGAATTGTCCATATTCAAACTGGCCAGCTGATAGGTCCTGTCAGGTCATAGAGGAAGCTGTAAGAAGAACATCACTTCCGAGACTCTGCTTGCTAACCTATGACACTTGTGAACAATTTTCCTGAGACCACCAGTGTTTTACCTTGATTCCTTATAACTTGAGCAAACTGCAGGATTAGGAGTTGTCTGTCCATCTGAAAGATATATCTACATCAAAGCAGATGTGCACTGCTTCAGAAGTGACTGTAGCATACTGAAAAAAACAAACAAACAAAAAAACCCAAAGGGTAAAAGCTGCTAGACTCTGCATTCTACAGTTTATTTGGGTTTTGGTTTCATGTTTTGGAAAGATCTAAACTTAGGAATATACATATAACTGTGTGGCCCAATACTCAGATCTTTTCAGACTTCCATTCCCAACTATTAGAGTTATACACCTGAAATGCATTGGAATGGGAATCTCGAACCCATAAGAGTAGAATAGGTCTAAAGAGAAGTAAATGGTATTTGGTAAGAAGTAAATGCTACTCCATGGGAAGTTTGGAGGGAAGTAAGAATAAGCAATTTTTTGCCATTTGCCTACCACCAAAACGTTCTCTCTCAGAATCTTACACTTGTCATTGGAGAACAGGATGAGCTCAATTGACATGGCTCTTCTCCTTATTTCTTACCCACTAAGGCAGAAAATGTGTTTCATTCTTTTATAGCATTAAGTTTCCTTGCAAGTAATCTCCACGAGGATGGTATACAATGGTGAAGGAGAGTAAAATGGATCCTTTGATTCAGAAAGCAAAATCTCTTAATAAGACAGCCTGAGCAAGTTTCAAGGCCAGGTTGTGCCTTTCCCACTGCTAGCAATTGTCTCTCTTTTTATAAAAAATGCAGAACAACTGCAGGATTCCATCTCGTGTCAATAGGTAATGGTGAAGACAGAATATGATAAATATTTTCTTTAACAAGCTGTTTTCCTGGACCACATAAATGACTCTGATACTGTAATGCTAGGACTGCCTCAAAAGCAAGAAATGCGAGCAGGATGAGAGTTTCTGGAGAAGCAACCATCCTCCTTATATTGCACAATCTCAGCAAGCTGTATCTGGGGTATAGTTTCTTGGAAGTCAAACCGACTCATGCTAGTCCCATGACAGGATGGGGGTCAAGTGCCCCAAGCCAGCACTGGTAAACCTTTGTTAGCCTGGATGCCAGTTAATAAACACATTAATTGGAGATCTCTCCTTTCTCTGCTCTTAGGTCTTCAAACTGCATTGCCACTTTGCTGCATTTAACCTGGAAAAACATAAATAACACTTTGAAACACAGTAGCATCTAGCAGTACCCAAACCCCTGGAAGTGTTCAAGGCCAGGTTGGACGCAGCTTTGAGCAACCTGGTCTAGTGGGAGGTGTCCCTGCCCATGTCAGGGGGTGAAAATAGATGATCTTTAAGGTCCCTTTCAACCCAAACCATTCATGATTCTACTATATGAAGAGACATGCAGCTCCTGGAGAGAATCCAGTGGAAGAACACAAAGATAATTGTGGGGCTGGAACATCTCTATTCAGAGGGAAGGCTGAGGGAGCTGAGCCTGTTCAGCCTCGAGAAGAGATGACTGAGAGGGGACCTTACTAATTCCTATCAGTATCTGAAGGGGGGGTGTCAAGAGGATAGATCCAGGCTCTCCTTGGCGGTGCCGAGCAATAGGACAAGAGGCAACAGGCACAAACTGATGCACAGGAAGTTCCAACTGGACATGAGGAAGGATTTCTTTACTGTGCAGGCGACCAAGCACTGGAGCAGATTGTCCAGAGAGGTTGTGGAATTTCCCCCACTGGAGATATTCAAGAACTGTCTGAATACAATCCTGTGCCATGTGCTCTGGAATGAGCCTGCTTGAGCAGGGAGGTTGGACCAGATGGTCCATTGTGGTCCACTCCAAACTTGCCCATTCTGTGATTCTGGGGCACACAGAGGGTTAACAAACCTGTAAATTAGGTTGATAGATTGCACTATCACTACAGCCTGGACAGCTGACTGTTTTCTGGTTCTCAGTCTTTTCCACTACACACATTTAAATAGGTGTTACACTTCCCTGTAACAGAGGTGGAGGCACTTTTTGATCACTGATAATTTCCCCAGGAGGAAGCAGAACATTTTTGGCATACAGAGTTATCTGTTTTTACACAGTTATGCAATTTAATTATTGACCATGACAGCATTTCTTTCAAGACCTTACCTTTCTTAGGTGGATTCACCTTCTCCAGCAGGATGATGTTTTGCTGTTTATTAAGAGGTGTTCTGCTAATCTGGGACAGAGGACTTCTTGAGTTTGGGCAGTGAGAGGCTAATGAGTGGCCCATTGTTTCTTATGGCTTCGGCTTCCTTTTCACCTCCTAAGAAACAAATGTATGTTTCAAAACATCTCCATGGACAAGTGTTCTATTGCCCTTTACCACTTTTCTGCTTCCTGTATCACACAGTTTTTTCTTGAGCTCTTTTCAGTGCAGAAGGGTATGGTGACATCCCTTGTGATTCTCTTAAGTTCAGATCTATCACAAGATGATGGAGTGTAGAAATTTTGCTGTAAATAGAAAGGCACTGAGTTCACTTCTGGTGAATAACTTCGCAGTTGTTATCCCAAAACAACAACTAAGATTAGCTTTCACAGGAGGAAAGAACAGGCAGACTCACCACTAAAAAGCAAAGCTACTAATCAAAGGCAACTTTAGCAGCTTCCTCAGTGAGAAATGTTCTCTCCTGCTGGGACAGAATTACAGAACCTAACATAACCTACCTCATGTGGAAGTGAGCTCAATCTTACAGTCTGAACTGCACAGAAAGTAGAAGAAAATGTAGTGTAGAAAGTGTAGTCTAACTGAAGAGAGAAGGAAGCAGGAGTTCTGTGTTGGACTAAAGGATCTAAACTGTATAACTGAGCTACCTGTAGTGGTGGTTCCCCATAACTTCTAAGTACCCAGAATCAAATGATGAAAAGATTCAAGCCTAACTACAAGGAGAGGTGCTGTCTTAATAAAGCTCTGTTCTTGGGAGGAAAGGGTTAAAAGGGGAAGAATGGTGATGAGAATGGTGGATTCATTCAAGTGACCTCCAGCTGGGAATGCCATGAGAATAACTGTGGGAAACCATATGTTTAACCTACTGCTGTTTATCCTCTATCTGGATGATAGATAGTTTGAAGAAGTAGAATTTCTGTGTAGAGATAACATAGGTGTTTACAGAGACCTGTAGGCCCTATCCCAGACATGCTTGAGCTCCCTGTTGGGAGAGAGATCAAAGCAGAGACCATAAAAAGCACAGGGAGATCACAGCATGGTGCTGAACTCCGCATGCGCAGGCCCTGGATAAACGGACACAGCAGCAGCCCTGCCGCCCTCTAGGATTGGACTGAGCCTGACAGTGCCGGTGCCCTCATTCTGTGTGTCTCTGCTGCCCAGCCTTGTTTCAGGATCCTCCAGTCAGCGAGGTAATGGAGTAAATCTATTCTTTGCATTTCAGCTGTGGTGGTTTTGGTTGCCCTGTCACTCGTGTGTGTTGATTCACACACCTGCGAACAGGTGTCAGGGGTCTGTTATCAGCAAATTTTCTCTAACAGACAGGACTCATGAACTCCCAGGTCTGGAAACAGGCAACAAACATAGTCTCGTTCTGGACAAGAAAGACTTTTCCAGCTCCATCCTTTCCACTCCTTCTCCCTACCTAACGAATGAAAGTAAGACAGCTGTTTTGATGCGGCAAGGCTTTTTAGCTCTTTTCATAAGTTTTGAAATAAGAGTATTTCTGTTATTGCAGGCATTAGCTACACTATATCCACTAACAGCCACTCACAACAATCAAGAATAGGAAAGAACTGGAAATGGACATTACTGTCCCTCTTTCCTTATACAAGGTCCACTGGGGCCTTTTAAAACCAGTGGAGGAGTCTTTGTTGAGGATCTCAATGGCTAAAGTAGTCGAGAGGTAAACCCCGGCAACTATAGGTATGACTTCTGTTATCTTGTTCTTTTATCCAGGAACTATATGGGAAGGCCTTCTCTCTCTTATGGCCTGCAAACTGGGAACATACAGGAGAAACACCAGAAGTAATCTCTTATGTAGAGATCATGGTGTTAGCCATTGATCTTTTCTCTTCTGTTGGAGGTGCCAACTTCATCGGTATATGAACAATTACATGAAAACCTGATGCTCCAATGTTTTTACTAATCTTCAAATGCTTAACTGAGGTTGCTCTTTGTGTCCTTTACAACTATATCTGAGGCAAGAGATTCCCCAAAAACTCTTTTGCTGTCAAAACATATATAACCACTGTGGAAATCTGCTTCATTTGATGGATATGTTTTTGTTACCAACTTCCTGGGTACTATCTACTTTATTCAAGAGGCAACACTTTTTTTCCATGGTCCCATCACCATTACAAGCACCTGTTTGTCTCATTTCCATTTATCTGTCAGCTCCTGGGTTTCCTGTTAGAGTCATAAAGAGACAGGTTCTACAGTGTTCCCTCATTTTGTGATCAAGGACAGCAGCTTCATATAAGGCAAATAGGTTTTCACGACGTGTAAACAGATTACAACCTCAGAGTAACTGATAAATGTCAGGAAGAAACAAGGTCAGGTGTCTGATACTGCCAAGCACTGCAGGGTCACACTAATGAGTCCAGTTAACAGAGGAAATCAGAGGCCAGGAATTCATCATTGTCTTCTAGAAATAATGACTGGAAAGTAGAATTAAAATAGGAAAGGTCTCAACATCCTTTTTACTAGGATTTTCACAGAAAATGCAGACAGGTGCTTGTCAGTGTTCTTTCTAATTCCTAGAATCACTGAAAAGAGGGAGAGGATCGCAGGCCAAGACTCAAAGTTCCTTGGTCCCAGATTTGATAGACCAAGAACAGTTCATAACTGATGGTCTAAGGCTAGAGGAAGGAAGCACAGGGCTGTACTAGGCTGCAGCTTTGGACCTGATCTGTGGGATCAGGCAGTGCACTGAGTCTCAGCTGCCTGAGACAGGGCCCAGGGGCTGGGAAGTGTTCAAGGCAGAAAGAGACTCTAACAACCAAAAATAGCAACCAAAGTAAAGGACAGGAAACCAAGCCAGATGAATAGATACAAGGGAAATAAACTGGGTGAGATGGAGATAAGAACAAATGTACTATAGAAATAAGAGAATAAATTTCAAAATAAAGGAGGGTTACACAGTGTTAGGCTCCTCTAGATAGTCCACCAATAATTCCAGAGAGAAGTCCCAGGAGAGTCAGCAAGGGCACCCTGTTCCTCCCTGGAAGACTTCTATCGTCTCTACCATTTCCTCACAATGCCCCTACCTTGTTGAGAAACAATACTGATAGTTCAGACTGTAAGGAACTGCAGCTTACCTGCCACAGCTCTCTACAATATTTAATAAATATAACTGATGCAGCAGATATAATAGACACCTCCCACTCCATGTAGGTAAAATCACATGAAAAAAATTTTCTTTTACCAGTTTCACATCAGGGTGAAGGAGAAAGAACTGCTAAAAAGTCTAGAGCTTTGACCATACCAGAGTGCTCAGCAGTAAAGTATGTTAGCATTTCCATGGAAGAAAAATAGTTGGTTCAGGCACAAGCACAGCATCACTCACATCTTTTACCTCTCTGTTAACTACACAAATGAAAGTGTGAGTACTGTAGAATGACAGGACTAATTTTTAACTACCCATAGCCCAACTCCTGAAATTCTGGAATTGAGGTTAATGTGTGCACATGCGGAGCCACCACCTATCTCTGCACAAGAATGCATGGACATTCTTTCTTATAGCACTTACAAGAAGTTACATTTCTTCCCAGGTTCTGTAGTTATGATCTGAAATATTTTTTTCCCCTGGAATGATATTTTATGTCTGATCTTCATCTTTACTGTTAATTTCTGTTCCCCTGTAGTTTAGCTCTACTGTCTGTAGTATCAAAATTAGTTTATTGTCAAAGGCCATATTTTGAATTAGGATCAAAAATGTTCTGGTTCCCAGTAAAAGCAATTTTCATCTGGAGGATGAAGAACCCTGAGACTTTTTTGTGTCTACAGCACTCTTTGTCTGCAAAGTTATGAGCTTTTAAGTTAGCACTAGCTTTGTCTTTGCTGTAATATCTATGTTGCCATATGCCAGAATCAGTAATTTAAATTTTAAAAGTCTCTTCCATCTTATGAAAATATATAAGGTATTTAATGTAATATTCTCTCTGTTTTATTTCACAAAGTCAGTATGTTTTTGTTGCCCTACAGATAACCTGAAGATTTTAGTATGTGTTCTTCCTTCTCAGGCCAATACCATCTAAATGCAGTGGCTTTAAGAACTGGTGTTCTGGCTCCCGTCCAGAGCAGTGACAGCAGGTGTGACCAAGATGTCATGCTATTAGATACCATCTTACATCATTGCCGGGGCAGAAGGAAAGGCACTCTCGCTCCTCTGAGAGAAACGGTGGCCCTTTCTGATCAGGAGAGCAAGCATGGCCATGGTTGTGGCAAGGGTCCTTCCATCATTGTTTTTCATTTTCCTGGGCTTGGTGAGCACTTTCCATTTATATCAGCCTTTCTTTGTACACTTTTGCTATTAATATTGTTGCTGTAACTGTTCATTTTCTTATCCCATTGCTGTTTCCAGTATATTGTTCCTATCTCAACCTGTGATTTTCACATTTTTGTGCCTCCAGTTCTCAATTCTGTACCCCAGAGGGAGAGGGGGAAGGGGAAGTGTGGGGAGCAAATGAATAGCGTCTCGTTTTGGGAGAATCTCGGTGGGGGATGCTGAATTGAGGAGTTCTATTCGTAAACCATGACAACTGGTTATTTTACACTTTGAACAAATGTATGAACTAATACCAATGACAGAAGAGAAAATGAAATAAACAGAAATTTTTGGTTACCCTGTCTTGTCCTGCTTGGTCTCTCTGTGCATAGTTGGCATTGTGGTAGATTATAATTTCATAGGAAAACCGTTAATGAAAGCATTTTCTCTTGCACAGAAGTTTCAGGGCCAGATGGAAATGGTATCTTGACCAAAAGTTTTAAGACCTAGGAGTCATGCTGCCATTATTCTCCTACATAGACAGCATTGTCTTCCTGTGTTGCTATGTAAAAGCAAATTTCAACACCACCTTCTATGTGTTTACCTGCCAAAGCAGAGGGTAGAAAAAGCCTCACTGCATCAATTTCACCCCTTTGCTTGCTTGGTAGGCCCGATTTAAAGCAAAATCTCTGTTCCCTAATCCTACTGCACTTGTGAGGGAGGAAGTAGAGATTGGTGAGGGGTGTGTAGACCTGAGGTTCCCTTCTCCAACCTGAGAAGCTCATAAGCAAAGCAAATCGCTTACTGTCAAGTGCTACAGGAATTTTCCTTCTCTTGACTTATGTTCTCCAGAGCAGTACTCACACTCCTGACCTGGTGAGCACAAAGAAGAAGGCTAGCCATATGGCTTTACACCGTGCAGGCACAATAACTCCTTAAATTCCTTCTTATTCTTAGGAAAGCACATTTGGAAAGCATTGTTAGAAGTGTTATATCTTTATTTTCTGTGCCATTGCAAAACCAAGCCTTTTCATTATTAAAGCTCAGTGTGCGCTAATGTCTGTACAGGCACCGCGCACAAAGTGGTTCCCACCACACCGGACTCCCCGTGACTCACACTGAAGCTGGTAGGACCACTTTGCAGTCCTTCTTTTCACTGCAGTGAGAAGTAGAAGGGCAGGACTCACATTGACAGTGGTTTTTATATAAACAAGTCTCAGAAACAAAGATCATCACTCATGGATGTTGCTATGATACCAGAATCATGTAGGCTCAGTGTCATTCAAGGGAGTGCAATCCCTGAATGTACTCTAGGGTTTCCTGCAGACAAAATTCCAGCGTTCATGCCGCAGTATTTATTAAAACCTACCAATCTAACAACATGTTCATTTACTGAACGCTAAACAATACTCAATGCTGAAATAGAGTAGCTGCACTATATAATGTGGGTTATACCATTGTTTTGGAGTTAAAGACAAGAACGAGCATCCTATTTATCTTCTTTCTACCATGTTAAAGCTGTGATGACACCCCACTCATTCCACCTTTTTTCCCCTGTTATAGTGGTGCTGTTGGGTAAGTGCACCACTATAATGGGATTTAAGTTTTGGATTGTCTTGTGGTCCTAGAAGAATTACACCTTTGTAAGGCAGACTAAATAATAGCTTTTAGTAGTCCAATAAAATGATGGTGCTTGCTAATCCTTAGCATCTACTCCCAATCCCAATAGCTCAAAAACCAGCATTTAGGGGCAATTCCTATGGTGTTTAATAGGGAATGACAAGCTTTTGATGGAATGCTTAGAACAATCCAGAGAACACTATAACAGGGTAATGTAATTCTCCATTCACAGCTATTAGCGGCACTAAATTTCTGTGGAATCGTACTGGTTTCTTCCTTATTCAGTAAGACTTTTCCATGGAAAAAACCTGCACTTACTGCAGCCTACACAGATACAAGGCAGAGTATATCGGTATTGTTTAATAGGAGGTAAAATTGCTACTGTTCTGTTACATACAAGGTGGGAGGTCTCTGCTGCATAAATTCTGAGCTTTTGATATTCAACAAAAATCAGTTCATACTAAACACAATTTGTTTCAAAAAAAATTATAAGTTAGGCTTAACTAACAGCAACATAAAACTACTCCACAGTATTCACAGAGGTCTCTAATGATTATCAGCCTTAGAAGCACACAAAGAGTGGATTTATGCCTGCCATATATTATTGCTTAGGGCATAATAATAGCACAGGTGAATTTAGGTGCTTGTGGTTAGTACTTAAAAAAAAAAAGACAAGTACAACTCTGAAAAAAACAGCGTGAAGTTCTGTACAAACACATAGGAAAGCCATGCTCATTTTAAGCTCCATTAGCAACACAAAGGGATAGAGGAAGCTGATACTCCACTTGACAGTAGCAGCAGTGCCAAGGCTCGCTCACATCAGAGGGTCTGGGGTTCCTGCCAGAGGGCTTGCCAGCAGGAAAACTGGTAGTGGTGTTGTGAGAACAAGAAGAGCAAATAAATATTAAAAGCAGATACCAGGCCAAAAAAGCACATGAGGTTGTCCCTGTTCTTTATGCAATAAGAACTCTGAGACCAATTTTTCCTTCTTCAGTGTCATGGACGTATAATTCAGTGCCTTTCCATCCAGATAAGAGTGTTCCAGTTTCTGTGAGCAGTAATTATGTGGCAGAATCTTTGTCTGCTGGACAGAATCCTTTGATTGCAAATTCATAATTTTTAGGCGAGACACTTGAGGAGAGAGTAAAAATTGGTCTCAGAAAATTTCTCAGCAGCACTGGTCCTTGAAGATGTTTTTTCTGGACAAAGGTTGACAGATAGCAATTTGCCCTAAAAGGACTTCCCTCTTTGCTCTATATTTTCATCTCAGGACACCTAACACATGCTAAGGTTTGTTTGCGGCCTTGTTTGCCAACAAAGATGAGGAAGTGGATGTTCCAGAGCTGTCTGAGTAAGGTCAATGCCAACCACAGGTTTCTGTATTCAACAACCACAGATCCCTTTATGCAACTCAGGTCCCCAACAGCTTTCTGAAATGGTCCAAAGGTGAGCAGTGCCTACCAATCTAATCTGCTATAGATGTATGCTAAATATAGTGAAAATGTGGTACCTCGGTATTTCCACACCTCCCAGCCTCATAGGTGCTTCTAAACCAAGTTTTTAACAGAACAGCATCTTTGTCTCATCCTATTGGCACATTGGAGGGGAAAACCCCTTAGGGTCCTATCTCTGTGTTTAGCTTTGTATTCTGTCAAATTGAGTCCCTGATTCTTATTTGCTCTTCTCTGTTCTTGTTTTAATTTTGGATTTGATTTGTTTGTGTTTTGTACAAACTAGTCATACAGAGAGAAATTGCTTTGTTTGAATCAGTGTCTCTTGCTGTAGGTGTGCTTCTTTTCTTCACTAAATTTGTATTTTAACTATCAGTATTATTGTAGCTTGCAGAGGTTTTTGTTCACGGAGCTCAGAGTATCTCACAGCAGCAGCTACCTCTTTTGGAAGATCTGTGTCAGAAAAAAGGTGTGGAAAAAGATTGTTTTAATATTCTACAAAAAGCTTGCTGGTATTTCAAAATACGTGATCAATCTAATGAAAAAAAATTACACCTGATGTAGAGCGAAAATAGCGTCAAAATGAGTGTGCAATTGAAATTAACATAGTATCTGAGCAAAGAAACAGCAAATGTGATTTCCGTAGTGCAGGCATTAGGAAAATAGAGTGAGATGAGGCCTAAAGTCATGAAATGAAGACGTCTCAAAGGGAAAACAGTGGAGCAGATCTCCAGTACAGGCTAATCCTTAGCTCATCTAGCTAGGAGATCACAATGCTCATTTAAACCCTGAAGAGGGAAAGAAACCCAGAACTAGCCACTCGTCCCTGTATCATCAGCTTGTCTCCAGCAGGCAGAGTGGTGAACCCAGGGCTTTGGCAGACACTGAGACACTGCTGGCACAAAGCCATGCAGTATTAATCTGGCCTTCTGACAAAAGGCTTTACGTCTTCTTTTAGAGGGGTGATTAGCACTGTTCCTTTATTTAATGTTACTGCAAAGCTTTGACCTTTCTCACACAGAAAATGTAGAAAATTGTCTCCCCAAGCTCCTATTCACCATCTCAAGGTGCTGCAGTTCCTGAAGTGAAATGCTGCTGCCAGGGTGTCTTGTAATGGCTGTCAAAACCTACTTCAGTAGCTTTAACCAAAAGTAATTATTTTCATTAATTTTTTATCTGTATAGAATAGAAAATGGTGCCAGCCAAATCCTGACCTCAGTTACATCTTGTTATATCTGGAGGAACGCTTCAATTGCTGTAAAAGGAATGTATACTCTAAGTGGTCTATAGCCTGAACATCGAGAACATAAACAGGAATTTTGCTGTCACTTCACACCAAGTCAATAAAGCTAACACAACCATACTTTATTTCTTTTAAGAGAAATGTTAGTGGCCACAAACATTCATTTTTCATACTTACAAATATTCCTGTAACAATACAAATGAACAAAATACAAGCAAAGAGGGGAAAAGTGTTGTCAGAAATGTGATGTCTGCTTTTGTGATACTTTTGTATTGAATCCTATTTAAAAAAAAGAAAAAAGAAAAAAGAAAAAAAAATCTGTTCTTTGTTGCCATAGCAATAGATTCCCAGGGTGAAATTATATCATACTGCCTTTCTTGTAGGTTTCTGCTATGTGTTATCACCACCCACTCTCCTTCATTACAGTCAATAATCAGCAAAACCTCCCCACCCCCAGCCTTTATTCATCTGCATGTTTTGGGGTGGAGGATGTACTAGTTATTGTTTTGGCAGGTGTAGAGAAGCCAAGTGAATTCTCAGTGTGCTGAGGAAGCACAGGATGTGCTGCCTGAAATGTTTCCAGTCCAGTCCCCTTTGACAACGCCTGTGAGCAGCCGTCCATCCGCAGTCTCATATCTCTTCTGCACATGCACTAACTGCCAGTGTCAGCTCTACAGCACTGTACTGTGTCTCTTGGGAGGGATGGGAACAAGCACCTACGCTAGCCTGGCACTGCCAAAACAATGTCAAATGTGAAGTAGAGCCCCAATTTTCTTAGGTAAAGTGCTGTTGCATTAACTCAGTGTGTCACCTTTCCCTTGCACCACAGCAACTTCAAAATTAACACCTCCATAGCAGACCAACAGGCCAAGAGGAGCTTGCAGAACACACTCCAAAGTCTGAACACTGGAACACAATGTAATCTAATTTTAACAGGCTTGTACTGGGAAAGAAAAAAAAAAGCATCCTGGCTTCCATGTACTTATTCTGAAACAATGTACAATTTCCACTCTCACGCTCAGTATCTAGCCCTGCATTTAACTGTATGGATATTTCTCCAAGACTGGATTCACACACGCCTTTTCTTTAGCACTAAATCCCCCCAAGTCAAAGTAAGTGGTTAAGTTAAACAGTTGATTCATGTTACATACTGACCTTGTTTAAATTTTCCTGGTTCCATTACTTTAGAGGACCAAACCAATTTATCATACTAATTAACAGCAGATGAAGACCTAGCCCTGCATGACTTTCTGACATTTAATATTACAGAATAATTTTCACTTCATTTGAAATAGAGGTTACTGTTCTCTGGTGTTTCTTCGTGTTCTCACTACTCGCAAAAGGCAATGCAGCTGCAGATTTACTAAGGCCATTGAAGAGACACAAGCTTCCTCCTTCCTCCTCCTCTGGTCCCAATCCTTTTCCATTACCGCTCCTTTTGCTCCAGAGTCAGAGGTCCTGGTTGTACAGCTGAGTCACCAACCCACCCACGTCCCTCACTTGGATTCAATGCGGTCTCTCCCCTTGAGCAATATTCATCATGTTTTAAATAGTAATTTCTAGTATTTAATCTGAATTTCTTCGTATGTCTTTGTTGTTCTTTCATGTACCCTCACTAGATTTTTCTCTCATTCACAGACTGTACAATACCTTTGTTTTTTAAATACTGGTATGTAATGTTAAAAAAAAAAAGAGAAAGAGAAAGAAAAAGAGAAAGAAAGAAAAAGAGAAAGAGAAAGAGAAAGAGAAAGAGAAAGAAAAAGAAAAAGAAAAAGAAAAAGAAAAAGAAAAAGAAAAAGAAAAAGAAAAAGAAAAAGAAAAAGAAAAAGAAAAAGAAAAAGAAAAAAAGAAAAAGAAAAAGAAAAAGAAAAAGGTGCTTTGAAAGTGCTTTGCACAGTATTATGATTAGGCCTTTGCAACGGCCTGATAGCTGAAGGTCATGTCTGCATGACAGAACTATTTCTCCTTGCCTGTCAGTTAAATTAGTTGCTAAATATGGTTTCAGGTACAGGACACATCATTGTTAATGCATGTCTCTGTTAATTCAAGAATAAGATGTTTTGAATGCTTACTTCCCATTTAGTAATTCTTTGTGGATACAATGGTATCTATTTGACCATATGAATAGTGTATAATTTTTGTAATGTGATTAGGAATTAATCGTGACGCTACTTTTCTTCTGAGAATACTAGAATGACATTCTGTATTTTAATGGTGGACCCAATCTACTCCCTATGTCTTGAAGTTGGGGTGAGATTGTGGATTTGAAAAGCAGTCCCTTTATTTAAGCATGTAAGTTTGACTTTCACCCTTCATTCTACAGGATGCTGCACACTCAGGCGCTCTCCCAGCAGAATAATAAGAAACTCTCCAACCTGTACCTATGTAAGCGGTGTTTTACTCCACCAGATTAAGAGTTCTTGTTGTTATGTCTAGCATCTAGACCTCCAGACCTGCTTTGGTGAATCTGAGCTTCAGATTCCTGCAAGAAGTTTCCATGTTAATGGGGGACTGTGACAATCACTAATAAATAATAAAAAATATATTGGTTTTTGCAATACAGCAGTACCCCCACTTGTCAGACCTGTTCTGTTTGTAGTGGACAAGCCTCTAGGGTACATGGAGAAGGAAAATCCTGGACTCAGGATATAAAATCCTACTGGCACTGTTGAATACGTAGGTATATGGCTGCTGCTTTTCCTTTGAAAATTGTACAGAAAGAAAATAATCACTAAAATATAGAACAATATATTGAACCCATCCATCCTAGTACTGGAACTCATTAAGTCACTTGTTCAGCTTTATTTGTGATACAATAATAAATCAATTTAAGGGATAAAATACTAAATTAATTGAAGTCATACTGGAAAGGATTAATTCAGCTGAGTAAAATGGTTTTGACCCTCCTTTTAACACATTCTGAACTACACAACATGTGAAGTGCTCATTACTGGCCCTCAACATCACACATACAGACTGTCTTAATTTGGAAATTATTGTTTTGTCTCAGAGTCCTTCCTCCACCATTTTTACTCCCATCTTACCACCATCAAAGAGGTGCTATGAGGTAAACTGCCAGACTCCCTGATCCTCAGCAGGCTATTGTAACCATCCATAGCAAGGTAGGACATACTTACGTTGTGTTACTTTGAACTAACAATGCAACGAGGGGAAATAAAGTGGAGGGGGAGGGTCTGGGGAAACAAAATTCTGCAGGCAGGGGCTGAGCATCACAGCCAGTACCACTTATACCAGGTAAACTTCAAAATCAACCTCAGAAACCAGAATTTCATCAGGACAGACTTTTTCCTATACCACAGGAAACTTCAACTGACTTGATTAGAGTATTTGAACAACATACAGCATCTCTTCATCAGCTCTCCAAGGTTATGTGTCGTTTACATAACGGAAGCCTCTTGCAGTTTTTTTCCATATCCTTTGGTTTGATGAGTCTGCCAATTTGCAGAAGTTTAGTTGTGCTTCTGCCTAGCTCTCTGCATGGCATACACACACAGACAAAAGCACTTGGCACAATCAGAGTGTGTTGTGGGCAGTACCTGGGCAAAGGAATCACACACAGCGGAAACTGAGCACAAACTTCCAATTTCTCTCTTCAGAAATTAAGCACAATTGTTTTGTTGTCTGCTGTACACGTAAGCAAGATAGGCAGATGGAATGCATGAGCATGAAACATGCCAAACATGATTACTTTATCTCCCTAACATCCAGATGACAATTCTATACAACTCCTGTTTGTTGTAGATTCATGCTTAGGGTTGTTTTGTTTTCAGAAATGCCCAAATACACAGTGCAAATGCTGCAAAGCAGTCAAGCAGACAGCTTTTTTTTCATATGCCAATGATTGCACACATAGGCATTTCACAAATAGCTGGAGAGTGCTACTCCTTTAACACTCCACGTATAGCTTGTCAGGTTGCCAGGTAGCTGATGCATTCATCCCAGCTCATGATCTTCAAACTGCTGCCCCTGATTCCCCAGTATTTTGAGGAACCTGGATCATGTACTGATCCCACAAAAGAAGTCTCCCACACTTCTACCTTTAAATATCACCTGCTATATCTGTTCTGGTTTAGCACAATTCAAGTCTTGTGTTAGGATCTTTTCTCTAACAAAAATTCTGACAGGCACATGCAAGCACCAGTGTGAAGACTGAGTTTTGGATGAGTGTAGAGATTTTGAGATTCCCTTGGTAAATGTGCTTTCAAAACAGAAGACATAATAATGTTTCCTGTAGTAACAAGGTATTTAATGTGGACTCCACGGTGGTATATCTGTTATGCCAGACCTGCTGAGACAGGAAAAATCTCGGGCAGCAGTTAAAAGCATTAATGACTTTAAATCCAGATTTTCACAGTGCATCCTCAAAGGAAACACTATCATGTAGGTGTCTTGTCTCACAGTATCTGACAGAGACAGTCTTAGAGTCTAACTGGAACAAGGAGTTAAGTGTTAGGATAACATCTTTTTTCAGTCATCATCACCTACTTCAAGTCTGATACCATGCAATTCACACAGATCGTACAGACATTCTTCATGTATAGTTTAGTCATGTTTAGCTAAAAAAGAAAAAATATTTTCAGCAGCTAAATATGCATCCATGGTTTGGGGATTAAGCCCTATATCCAGCCTGCAGTTCCAATGCCTTATCTGTGAAATGATTACATTAAACACTACTCAGCATTTATTTCTAAGGATAAGGTTATGACCACCACATTACAGTACTGTGCCAAAGGAATTTGAACCACAAAGTGGTGTGGGAAGTTTGGTGGATTATAGCACCAAAATAAGCTGCCACAGGCACTATCCCACCAATCTCTTCTGCCCTTCACCTGGCTTTCTCTAAAGCTGGTTCTCATCTATGGTGAGTACATGGAGTACCTGTTCCACATCTACAAGTGTAATTACTTTACCCCTAGTTGTTACAGAAGTGTAGGAAAGGATAATTAAAGGACCCAATGTTTGCAAGTTATTTGGGGGGCATTGAATGAAAGTCATTATATAAATTTAAGTTCCCTTATTTACTTTTTTTTTTACGTATATGTGTACTTTGATTTCTTTGTTTCTGTACTGACTGGAATTGTAGAGCCTCTCTTACAAAAGGGAAAGAGAATAAATAGACAGAAAGATAGGACAGGAAATGCTGCCTCATCCTGTCATCCATTACCCCATGAAACTTACTGATCCGAGTAAATATGTTTTTGTTGTATCATATATTACTGATCGGTCTGATGAACTTTTATATTTCAAAGCTGAGTGGCAGGAAACCCAGTGCATATTGCGTAAAAGTTATTGCAAAGCTCATTGTTTTATCACAGCAAGTGTTATAAAATTTATTATTAAACAAACATATCACAATACTGAGATGCCAATCAAGTTCAAGGTTTATAGTGCAATATACTGTACAAATAAGTCCCTCAATGTCCCTGTAAATTTCTTGAAGTAGCATGGGAATTAAAAAGGATTTCCAGCAAGTGCTTTCTTGACTTCTTTCAAATATAAGTTTAGAATATTTTTTGGCCTGATTGAAGAAAATTTATGAAACATGCAGTTACATATTTGATTGGTGTCGTTTTTGTAGTAAATCAGACTCTTTGAGCTCAGAATTAAAAACTCAAAAAAACAAAGGATTTAGTCATGCTACTTTAGTACATATATATTTTTGTGTTCCAGAATATGTAATCCTATATGCAACAAAAAGATGTACTATTAAAAGTTATATTTTAACTAAAAGTAAGAAAATACACATCTACCTTACTGAAATTATACATTAAC
Source organism: Corvus brachyrhynchos (assembly GCF_000691975.1). Taxonomy (NCBI): domain Eukaryota; kingdom Metazoa; phylum Chordata; class Aves; order Passeriformes; family Corvidae; genus Corvus; species Corvus brachyrhynchos. Next base: position 607,864 of record NW_008239289.1, on the reverse strand, counting down.
ACAATCTTTGTCACAATGTTTTGACTTGGAGTAAACATTCTTTTCAGAAAGAAACAGTTCTGCCAAAAAAATTTAAAATCAATCACTTGCAGATTATTTTCTCTTAAATAAACATACAATAACATAGAGACCAAACCTACATGTGAGAATTATTGTAACTCAAATGAAAATAATTGCTATTTAGTCCTGATTTTGGTTAGTGATTATTCTTGGGTCATTTGTCAAAGGCTTTCATGGTCATAGTTCAGCTTCAGGGAAAAAGATACATCCACCGCAAATGTGAGCCTTCCTGTTTCCATCAACAGCTTGAGTTTTCAGGGGAGAATAGCATGTGTTGGAGTATGTACGTGGTATGGGTCCCTGATGAATAAACACAAGTTGACAGATCCTAGGTTAGCTGTAAGTCTCTTGGGAGATGAAAAAGTTCTTTATCTTTTTTTTTTTTTCCTGAGGAACCAACGTAAATACCTAGACAATAAAAGAGGCACTAATCATTCTGAGATGCTTTCAGACCAGTGACGATGATAATTTTCTATGAACTTTGCTTCTATGTGTCTTCCAAAATACATCAATTAAATGAATTTTTGCAATTTTAAACAATGTAGTGTTTTGTTTACTGATTGAAATGCTAAGGATTTCTTTTTCCACCTAGAAAAACTTACTCTGCACCACTTAGCTGAGTCTAGTTATTGCACTAAAAGTACTGCCTTGTGAGGCTAGAGGTCCTAATTGTCAGCAGGACAATTTCAGGCCTTTGTGAGTCAGTGTTTTCAGTCCACTTTCTGAGAGATGCAAGACCTAATCACAAAAGTCACTGGCACATCTGGAGCAAAATTTCTAGGAAAAATGCTTTGAATTTACTAAAACTGAGTGGCTCTGTGACACCAACTGCCACCTTCCAATTATGGTATCATCCCTGATGTCTATGATGGATAAGGAAGGGCAATTTTCGAGGGCAGTAACTAGACTGCTTAGTGAGAAACTAAAACAGGGATGAAAAAACTATGAATCAGCAGAGAGGATATCACACATAACCCAGGAAATTGCTTCTATAGTCATGTTGGAAACAAATGCTGATCTCTTAAAAAGAAAACTATACATGGAAGAAATAATAGCCAGCCTAAGTAATTTATGTTCTTTGCCATAATTAGGGTCTTACGTTATTAGGATGGACGTATTACCCGGATGTCAGAAAATAATCTGACAGTGATTTAAAAAAGATTTATCCTGAAACAATACACTTAATATGCCTCCTTGTCTGTTAACTTAGTGTAGAAAAGGCTGTGTAGGCTCAGGTGCCAAGTGGCTGAAGAGTGCAATAAATCACTTGACTTGCAGAAACAATGTAGCTTTCTTTTCACTTAACATTGCTTGGGGATACACACACTCTGCAAATTTGATTCTTTGTAATATTTACTGAGAAACAGAACACTTGCTTTTCAGCGCAACAAAATGGACATGAGACACTTTACGTAGTAACCTGGTAGGCACAAATCACTCCTTTGATAACACATTTGTTGCTACTAATCTTGCTCCTGAGCCTCTTTGACACTGAAATAATCACTGTCACTCCTGATTTACAATGGTGTAAGTAAGGAGTTAATCTCACTTTAGTATTTCTGTTATATTACAATAAGTGAAAAAACCACACTGGCTTGAAATCATGGAACCATGAAATCATGAAGATTCTGATACCAAGTTTATTAGGGCTGGATTTCATCCAATGTGCTATTAAACCTGTAAGCATAAACCACAATCACAATTGGTGAATTATATTTGAGAGCAGTTTAAAATTATTTATTCCATTTACTGTATGTACAATCCAATACAATTCTCATGAAAGTCAATGACCATTTTGAGGGCACAGAAATGGGACTGGGTTTTCAACTAGACTAACTGTTACCAGACTGCAAGATGAGTGCCACCAGGAATGGGCAAGCCCTTAAAAAGTGGACTGCATCAGACAAAACCAGATGACTACTTCTCTGAAGAAACAGGAAGAGTGCTTCTGTTGGCAAAGCTCTTCTTTTGTGCCTGTTTATACCATGGCATGGATGTGCCATTGTGGCTGTCTTCACTCAAGTAGCACGACTCCGCCTCATGCATACAACATGGTGAGCTGTGCTGCTGCTGCTGCCACAAGAGTATTCAAACACAACTCTCAGGTCACTGAGGGGCCTGGACAACAGAATTCAGGCATCCCAGACCTAGATGGGCAGGTGACCGTTGCAAGATTTCCACCTTCTAATACAGTTTTTTAATGAAAGGGAAAAGAGAAATGTTCAAGCAATTCCTTTTTCTGTTGTTCCTTTGTGTCTTGGTAATTATCTCAGTCATTATGTATTTATTCCAATGTGCATCTGCTTTATTTGAATCAATAGCAAAATTTCATTTGCTTCAAATGAAGCAGGGCTGGGACATAAAAGGTAACACTGAATTGCATGTTTGAGCACTGCTTGCAATATAAAGTACATAAAAGGTACAAAAACCATTACTCTTGTATGAGCTCAGGGCCCCCATAAAATATATCAAAATAAAGAAGTGAAAAACCTCTGAAGATTGAGTAGGGCTGGAGTGCTGGAATTTTCATGGGCTGGCTACACTGGTCATCCTCATTTTCAGCAAAGGAACAATCTCCAAAACCAAAAGGAACTTTTGAACCTGTACCCAGTGTTTGTTAAAAGCCTGGAGCTCTGTTGACAGCCTAAGCTGCGTGAGTCATGACTTTGAAAACCTGTTAAACATGTAGAAGATGGGCTGAAGAAAAGGCAGAGCATCCATACTCCTGCATCTTTGGCTATATATGAAAGAGGGGTGCATGGCTCTTAGTGTAAACTCAGGCTGAGATGCCACCATGCTGGCCTATTAGCAGGTTGCCTCATGTAACTTCACATCCAGCAAGCCATCCAAATATCATCCCTTCAATTTACAGATGACCTCAGTGGAGGTGAAAAACCATTTTTGACACCTGCCCAAGGTCATGCTGTAACTCACTCAGAAAATATCAGAGATTCTGTACTGTACTTGTTGACCTGTACCTGAATGCTAGGCTCTTTCAAGTGCTAAATCAAGTAGGTGTGAAATCCTATGAGTGCATTGAACTTCCTTTTACCTTTGATGAGCAATTCTCCCTCTGAACACCTAAAACTTCAGATGGAACTTAAAAGTTGCTCAGTTACCTGATATCATGCACCCTTTCAAGGCTGAACAAAATGGATGGGAGGAAAATAGAACTACTAGGAAAAACACTTGCCTCCAGAATATAATCAGTACTCAACTTGGCATGGGACCAATACACTACAGAAAACATAAAGCGCTGGGGAAGCTGAGCCGGAGAAGCAGCAGCAGCACTTAAGAGGACAGGAAACATCAAATATAAGGTGCAACACTCTGTAGAGAGAGTAGACTGTATCTTGTATTTTAAAAATAAGATAATACCTCCAAACAGCACGTAAGCATTTGCTTTCTGAGGTGCCTGAGAGCGCTGCCAGCGGCAGAGGCTCCCTTCTCCGTGCGGCCCGGGAACACTCGGTGTGCCCGGGGTGGGCGCGTGTGCCAGGCTACAGCTGCCCTTCTGAGATCGGAGCTGCTGGCGCGGCCCGGGGCTCCGCACGGGGCGAGCGCCGGGGTGGGGACCGCTT
>NW_008239289.1:592034-603009 GCF_000691975.1 Corvus brachyrhynchos | reverse complement strand
TGGCACTGCGAGGCTCGCTGCTGTTCGCCGGGCGGGGAACTGGAAACGGGCTGGGCTGCAAGGAGAGAAGTTTGCATTGTTCATAGTGTGAAGGACTACGTTTGTAGTGCGTGTTGGATTTTTCTTTAAGAACGGGATTAGAGAAGTGAGAGTAGTATTTTATCGATACTATTGTGGTGAAGATCACTGTCTGAGCATCGCTGTTGGAGATGGAAGTCGGATTAAGGGATGTGAGCAGAGTGCTGCAGATGCAGAGCTGCCTGCTTGAACCTTGATTCTTGAACGCTGTGTAGTTGTGAGCTCCTCCGAGCTCACACTATTAATCGTGCCTTGTTTTTTCAGTGCTTTCCGTGTTTTAAAACTGTTTAAACACTGGATTGTGTTACATGAGAGTCCTTTTCCTCTTCTTTGCCCCTTCTAGAAGTCAATGGCATTCTAGCAAACCAACATGGCAGAATCCTTTTCAAGTGTTCATCTTGGTGATTTCAAAGCATAGGATCAGTGTTCAATTAACACAGGGCATTCAGTATATATGGAGCAGATGCTCCCATATCTACCTGTGCATACCTTTCCAGTGAAGGGTCCAGTCATAGCAAATGTTGTGAACGAGGTGCTTCAATAGGCAGGAACTTAGAAATATTTCATGATTTCTTAAAATCAAAAAATAACCAAAACACCCAACCCACAACTAACCAACCAACCAAGAAGCCCCCCACATTATAAGAAAGTTAATTGCACTGTATTTCCAATAAACTTCATCCCTTTTATATACAAGTTTGTTGATGTGACTTTGGCAATAAATATGTACTTCTGTGTCCACATAGTGTTCTGGGTTGGCATTTTCATACATCCAGAATGTGAAGTAATACTAATTTGCTGGATAACTTGATAGGAAGAAGTGTCATCGTGCTAAAGCATAAGTTTGGATTTTGTGCTCTGAACTTTTTTTTTTTTTTTTTTTTTTTTTTTTTTTTTTATTTTGGCATGTAATATTGTTTTATTTGATTTCCATTCTTTGTGACAAGAATACATAGTGTTCCAAAATCAGGTTTAGGTTTCTGGACTATTAAAAATAAAACCATTGTTGTACTTACAGGTACTGATAAATGATTGACTTTATAGAAGAAAATGAAGACACAGATATATTGTGGGGTTTTAAGGTTCATCAGAGAGAAGACAATGTCAATATGCAAATTTAGAAAGTGTTCAGGTTTATGTAACTTCTCTTGTATTTTTTTTAAAGAGGGAGTGTCAGTGCAATGTTTGGTCCCTAATACATATTTATGAAATAGAGCAATTGCCCTTAGGCCAATTACATAAGAAATGTTTAAATACGTAGAGTTCTTTTCCAAATAAATGTTCTTTGCAAGTCACAAGCTCCAGAACACAGCAGTGGAGAGCAGGCATTTCATTTTTACAGTATGGGAAGTGCAAACACTTAAAACATTAGGTAGTAAAACAACAACCAAAAAACCCAGAACAAATGGAGGGTTTCAAATTCGCAGAGTGTTAGGTAATGGCATTCAGTTTAAAAATGGTATCTTCATTTGATCACTTACCAACAGGGTATTACAACACTGAGGGGTTGATCCATCCAATGGCTATATAAGCTTGGCATGAAGTCTAAACTTGCCGTGTTTTATGAATTTTAAAGAATGTTAGAATCTACTCTAGTTTTCACTTGAAAAAGGGTAAAGGCATCTAAGAACCTCATCAATTTTATCTACATATGTGAGAAAATACCAGTGGATGGTAAAACATTGTGAAATGTTTGACAGGGCTTTTGCTTTAAAAATGGAATATAGTTACTTAAAAGAGCCAAAGCTTTCACTTCAGCATCACTTTAAGAAACCAGGATTATCCCAGTGTGAAATGTTGGCATAAAACCGTAAGAGTAAGCAAACCTCAAGAGGGTTGTTGTATGGTTTATTTCAGTGGTGTTTTAAACTTGTTTTTGAACTTCAATTTCTAGGGTTACACAAACTACTTTTTTGTAAATCTGTCACTTTCCATTCGTCACTACCCCTTAGCATGTTTCTGACGGTTAGGTTTACATATAAATGTAGTTACCCTGAGGCTCAAAACTCAAAAACCAGTGAATATTAAAAACACCTTTGACTTTAAAATTTCCTGTATTCATTTGGGCGCACAAATTGTGAATTAATACTTCAAGCAATGATGAAAGTTTCCATTTTGCAAAATCAACTGATTTTTCTCCTTCTCTTGGAAGAATGCTTTTATTTCCTCTTACTTAGCTGCAGGCATGAAGCAAACAAGGTGAATTAATTAACAGGTGAGTTTTCATTGACAGCGTTGTGTTTGAATGAAAAGTTCCTAGGCCAACCTGCCTTTTGAGAGAGCTCAGTGAAGATGCAAATACTCAGGTATTTTAATAATCTGCACTGTTTTCCCTTGTAAATTATTTAAGTCTTTGTTACATTACAATACTTCTGACAGTCACTAGAATAAAAAGTCATTTGAATAAGAAAGGTGTGTTGAAGAAAGCAAATGGGCTGTGTAAATTAAATTTTTGATGGAAAGCAGTAAAGGAGGTTTAAGTATTGCTTAGCGTAAAACCTAGGGTTGTTGGAAATAAGGAGAAGGGGATGATGGTATTCCTGGACCAAAAAAAAAAAAGTGTTCTCTTGTTTTCTGATATTTTACCATGCTTTTGCAGAAAAAGTAATAAACAATCACAGTCCTGTTACCGACATGTCTGAGTTTTGTTCTGGTCATTAGTTCGTTTTCATTTATGCCTAGGGAGAATTAGAAAAAAGAAATTTGGGATTGTGAATATGGATAGAATCACCCTTATTTATTTTTCTTGCCTGTGCGTGATTTCCTCTGACAAGTTCATGGCTGTTCAGGTTGGTTTATCTTGAGATTTTGTACCAAAGCAGTCTTGTGAGACTTATGGATCTAATGCTATCTTTAGAACATATAAGAAGATTTCTCTTGATTAATGTATGCTGCATTGCATACACTTTTTTTTGTTTTCCATCTTAGAGATTTGAAATTATATGTGTTACTTGTTCAGATGCAGGCTACTTGCAGATGCGTTAAATAATCATCTAACCATGAAGTTTCAAGGGGTGGTAAACATTATCATGGAAGAGCAACAAATTTGCTAAAAGCTATTTTGTCATTTTAATTCTGCCTGCAGTTGCAGGTGGTGTGACTGCGCATTTTAAATACCCTGCTGCAGTGCTTTTACTTCAGTCTGCCCAAAAGTCAGGAATTCAAGTTCAGCAGTATTAAAAACCTTACTATGGTGAGCAAGCAAGTAAAGACCTTCAAAGCACATGAAAGTTTTCAAAGTATGTTTTTACCTCCCATGACTGGCCTTGCTTGGGAATTCATACAGTATTGCTAGAAATGTGATGTTGCTTAAAAAATTTTAGGGAGAAGTAACTAAAGCTGTGTTATAAATACACACTGTGTTTGTCTGAGAGTTCCTGATTGTATAGACAGCTCCTTCTTCCTTCATCACCAACACCCACATTTGGTTTTTTTGGTTGTTTTATTTTCTTTCAAGCTTTCATGTGCTTTCTAAAAGAGATGCAGACTGCTATGGTAAAGTTTTGGAATTGAAGAATGGTATTTGCATTGCACTGTGGTTCACAATTTTTAGATTCTTCTTGATTCAGAAAGTAGGAAGAGGTATCTAACAATTTTGAATGTTAAGCTTATTTGGACCTGTTGGACTCACTAGGGGAACCCTTGTAACTTGTTGAAGGAAAGCTACACTGAATCTTGCGAGTTTCAGAGACTGCTCTGTCTCTGCTTGGTAGCTCACTAAGCAGAGGTGCTAAGAGTAGAAAGCAGCAAGCTAACCCTGCTACCTAATGTACCCAATCTCTTAATCAGTTGTGAGAGAAAAATGCCTAGGATAACATGCTGAAGATGTTGATAACAGAGAATAGAGAGCTGTGCAAGTATGTATTTACATTCTGTAAAACGTTCCTCTACCTTTCAGAGTTGAGTGAAAAAAGATTATTTTTAATTTTTCCCTGGAAAATTATCTCCATAGTAAGCAAGGAGTATGTAGGCTGAATATATAAATATATATATGTGCATGAATGTATGTGTTTTTCGTTATTCAGATACCAGTTTTTGGTAGCACTGCTTTCTACGGCTGTGGAGGCTGCTTGTCATCTATCCAAACACCGTAACTGTAACTACATTGCACCTCTGTATTGGGAGAAAAGTAAAACCTCTGAAAAAAACCCAAATAAACTTGGATGGCAACTAGAATTTGACCTTTATGGCACTTTTCGGGCTTGACAACCTCAGCTAACCTTGCTGGCTATCTCATGTACTAAAATTGTGTCAGTATTATCAGGCTCTGTTGTGAGATTTATAGGATGTGAAACTCATTTCAGGTGATACTTCCTTTCAAAACAGTCACATTTAAAACCCATGACAACCATCTTTAATGATGTTATAGTGTAACATTTTTTCCTATGAATTATCAGAAAGTCGTGTGGGGGAGGGGAAGGAGCAATGTGAAAGATGGTGTCATAAGGCTAAAATTGTTGCATGTAAGCTATAAAATTTTTAACTGTGGTACATTGAAATTTCCAGTTTCTGTTTCCTTGGGTTTTCTTGCTGTAAGTTCATCTCCATTGACCCATTTTAAGCCATTGTTAACCTTCCTTCTCATACAGCAGTTAAGTGGTTAAACTCTGAAGAAGCAGAAGGTGCAGACCTCTGCGGTGCCATTTCCTGTGTTATTCATACAGGCACGGTGATAAATACTGCAAGTATGTAATTCACTGTTTTTATAACTACTTTATTCAGATTTTAGTAGTACATGATAATTAATTAAATTGAGTGGACTATGTAAGTTTTTCAGGGAAAAGGACCTCACCTCAGAAGGAACTCTCAAAATGTTCACAACAAAGCCCCTATTTGACCAGGAAACCTATTTGATTGATGCCTTTGTATGCTCTTTTGTTTTTATTTGAAGAATTGAAAGTTGTAGAATTCAAATTACATCAAATAACCCTTTCTGTGCTGGTTGTGAACCATGTACATGTTTTATCAGTCTTGTCAGTCCTCAGAGGAGAAGTTGGTTGTTCCATGCTTTTCTGTAAGTCCTGGCTTTGGTGGCTGCATGGATATTGAAAAGGAAGGTTTCTTAACTGGAAAGCATGGTTGCAAAAATGATGCATCTCAAGTCACTTTGCCTTCCAGACATGCCTCAAAATGTTTCTTTTTCACAAATGCACAATAACCTGCAAGCTGCTGATGATGCAGGGTGCAAGAGCTGTCACCATACAGTGCCACTGGTGACAATTACTGCCGTATAAAATGTGCTGAGAGGTTTGCTTCATGAAAAGCACAAGAAATGCTGATGCTTTTTTGGGTATAAGTTGGTCCTGCTTACTTTATTTCTCTCTCTGGGGGAAAAGAAGGACTGTTTTGTGTGTCTTTTAAAATACAGTGTAATAAAAACTACAGCTTGCTGATTATTCTGTGCTTTCAGTTTAAATGCACAAATCTTTGTAAATCTAAACTCATCAGGAAGCAGATAAAAATGCTTGTCTGATTTTTCTTCTAGCCAGGCTCAGTGAGGCATGATCAGTACCAGAGCAGGCATGTTAGGGGCGTGCTGAAACTTCAATCTGTCCTTCTGGGCTTTCCTTCTGTGCTTATGGGGTTTTTTTGGTGTTTGTTTTTTTTCCTCCCTCTTTTCTCCCTTTACAGGTGTTTGAGTATGTCAGTTTCTCTGCTGGAATTATGTGTACTGAACAGAAGTTGGCCCTTTTAGCCTAGGAAGGGGAGGCTGACACTGCCTTTTCATGAGAGCTTTGTTCAAAGCTCAGGCTGCAGAGTTGGTGGTTGAAAGGATCAGTATCTCTTTCCTCTGCTGTGTGTTTCTGTGTAGGTTGTTTTGTTTCAGGTTGGGTTCCTTTTATTAATGTAGTGCTGCTGTCAAAGGGGAAAAATACCCCACCTTATATCTAATTTATGGCAGATGAATACTCTCAGATCAGCTGAAAGCACTGAACATAAACCGACAACAAGGATGTTTAAGCTGGAAATTAGGAGAACTGTGGGTGGTGCAACAGTTCTGGAGTAATCGTCACGAACGGTTGTTGCAGTTTGTCAGAGGTATTCAAAGCTGTACAAGGAGGAGATTGCGTGTTTCTTGTGAGACCCTGGCTTAATGTCCACATGTCTTTCTGTTTTTAAATGGCTCGGTTAAAACAAACAAATTGTGCAACTTGTTGATACAACTTTATATTATGAAGAAATTATGCTGGTTAAAGCAGAGGCTCAGCAGCTTGTTTCCTGGATGGTAGTGGCTTTGTAGGAGCTCTGTCTCAAATAAAACTTGTTTCTCAAACTGTGTTTTGACCCCCTTGCAGGAAGATACGTGAAACAAAGGAAGATTATACACTAAACCTGAACAGCATTCATTGACTTGCCACGCAGTATAGTAGGTCATACTTAACTGTGATGAGTTCATGGCTGAGATGGGTGAAGCTGAGAAAAGTGTAGACAAAGCCTAAAGATCTTCAGGCCTTTACTATTTTGTTGCATGTCTACCTTATGCAGTGAATTTTGGCATAACGTGTGAAATTTTGCAGAACTGGGTACAAAGTCCGGTGCCAAGCAGTCTAATATAGGTGATGTTGCTAAACTCTCAGATCTTGTCTAGGAGGTGATACAGGAGGAGTGGAGCCTGCACATTTTGGTCAGTTGTTGGGTGACATTCCTCTTGCTTTTGGTCCAGTTATGGACCAGACTAATGACAGAGATGAGTTGTAGGGGCAGGTATGTCTCCATATCCTTGCAAACCTTGCTACATCCTCCTTCACATGTTACTTGTGGGTCTTGTCCCTTCATTTCAAAGAGATTGCTGCTGTCTTTTTCTAAAGTGAAGAACAGATGCTAAGCTAAGGTGGTGAAGCTGTGGAAAGAAGCTTCTTAAGAAAGAAGACTTAAGGCTTCAGTACATTTAGCTTGCACCACTATGCTTGGAGTGGTATGATATTCTTAATATGCTGGAAAAATTAAAATGATGGGTGAAGCAAAGGAACTTTGGAAACTACATTTACATTCACAGATGATTCTGCAGGCTGGAATTGAAAGGCTGCTTGCCTCAAGGAAAATGACCTTATGGGACCTGTTGAAATGAGACCAGCCTGAACAGGGAATCTAAATTGTATCAAGATTTAGCTTGTAACATTAAAGGAAAGAATTGCATGATACTGTTCTGGAAAAGGAGAAAGTTGATAAGGATACAGTCATTGTTGATATCTTAGATCAGTTTTAACACTCTCTTTCAAAGTTTCCAGGCATATTGCAGTCCTTGAAGATGTTGTCCTATTGTACTAAAAGTGCAGTATTATTGGCACGTCAGAGTTTTGTGGGTTTTTTTTGGTTGTGGCACACGTCCATGTTGGAGGGAATATCTTGTAATAGATGCATTTCACCCAGTCCCAGAATCGCTCACAGGGTTTAGGATTGCTGCAAAACACTACACTGAGTAATCCACATGGTGGTCTGCAGCCTTGTTCTCTTGATTTTAGAAGTTTAATTTCCTTCCCCTTATTCCCTCCTGTTTGTGCAAGCTGATGTGCCAAACCATTTCTGCTAGTGCCTTGACCACCAGCAGCAGGGACCCTGTGCAGTGGTGTGCCACTCTACTAGAGCAGGTCTTCCCCAGTACTGTCTGCTTGCAGGTGCATGTCTCCATTTGTTATGAAGCTCAGATGGTCCTGCCTGTATTTAACAGAAAGAAAAATACCTTACTGGGTGGTCATGAACTTGTGGGGAAATGTCCAAAGCTTTGGAAATTTCATAGTCAGTGTAAATTATAACTGTCTTTACATACTGATTGAAAGGTGTAGTTTGAGATTTTTGTTTTGAATTATGCAGAGGAGTGAGGTTTTGGAAAGAATAAAAATTACTTGGGGCAATAGCATTTGTCTGTTCACTTCTTGCCTAAACAGGATGCTAAGAGCCTGTAACTGAACCTGTGTACTGGAAATATTTTATTTCCACTATGACTTTATTTGTCAGCAATTAATGGTGTGCTTCCAAATTTTCACAAGTTACTTGGAGTCCTGCTTTCTGCCTGGTATGTAAATTGGCTTCTGGGCTCTTGTACCTTTTCCTCAGTCTTCTCTCAAGTGTCAGTGGTTGTCCTAGCTTTAAGGTACTGGCTAGGTGTGCCTGTAGAAGTATGCACTTAGAGTACCTGCTTTCATGCCATGGGAACTGATAGCAGAGGGACATTTTCCCCAGATCACAGTCTGTTGGACCTGTAGTGTTCTGAAGTTGTTATTCTTATGGGACAGAGAAAGGCTGTTCATTTTCTGGAATCTGGTGAGTTTTAACTGTCTGGTGCTTATAGAGAAATGGTATGGAGACACTCATCTCTTCTCCCCTGTTGTCTCTGCTGAAGTTTTTAGAGAAGAGGACTGAACTGCACTGCTGATATGGTATTTCGTAATCCTGTATTTCTAAAGGAGACTAAGAAAGACAATTCATAAAACTTCAAATCATGTGTGTCCTTTGTGGTGTGTGTTATTTGGCACTGTGCTTACTTTGCCTGGCTGTGTAGGTATAACTGAGTGCAGCTAACTTCTGTGTTAAGGGATAATGTTGTATTCTGATGTGGTTTACAATTAAGTTATTCTGCCAGGTTAAATTATTCTGCCAAGTTTAGTGGGTGACAAGGTGTGGGTTTTTCCCCCTTGTGTTGGTTTTGCACAGCCTGGTTTTTGGTAGCAGGGGGCCACAGAGGTGGCTTCTGTGAGAAGCTGCTGGAAGCTTCCACCATGTCCAGCAGAGCCAATCTCTGACGGCTTTGAAGATGGACAAGCTGCTGGCCAAAGCTGGGCCAATTAGAGAGATTGGTAACACCTCTGTGATAATGCATTTAAGAAGAAAATCAAAACAAAGTGCACAAGAGGAAGAGGTGAGAACATGTGAGGGAAACAAGGTCAGAGGAGAAGGAGGGGGAGGAGGTGCTCCAGGTGCTGGAGCCGAGATCCACCCACAGCCCGTGGGGGAGGTGCCCGTGCCGGAGCGGGTGGATGCCTGGAGGAGGCTGTGATCCAGTGGAACACCCGCTGGAGAGAGGGGGCCCCTGCTTCCAGGCTGGAGCAGCCTGTCCATGGAGGACTGCACCCCGTGGAAAGAGAGCCACAGCGCAGCAGTTTTGGGAGGGCTGTGTGCCCGTGGGAGGGACTCACGCTGCAGCAGGTGCGGTGTGGCTGCTGCTCATGAGAGTGGCCCACGCCGGGGAAGTTCATGGAGAACAGTCTCCTCTGGGAGGGACCCCACGGCCTCACACGGGAAGACTCCTCTCCCGGAGCAGTGGAAGGAAATCTCGGTGATGAACTGACCAAGCCCCCATGTCCTGTCTCCCTGTGCTGTCGCTGGGAAGGAGGGAAGGGCTGGGGGAAAAAGGTGTTTTAAGGGCTTATTTTACTTCTCATTATCCTCCTCTGACCCTGTTAGCAATAAATTCACTTTGTATCTCCATGTTGAGCCTGTTTTGCCCTTGAAGTGTTTTCTCCCAGTCCTTATCTCAACTCATGAATCCTTCATTAATTTTTCTCTCCTTTGCCCAGCTGTGGCAGAGGAGGGTGAGTGAGTGACTTTCATGGGTGCCTGGTGTTTGGCCAGTGTCAAACCACAACACCTCTTTGTCCACAGGGGAAAATAATACGTGTGTGTGTGTCTTACTTGGGTCCTACAGCTTTGAGGCCAAGAACTCAACATTGAATAACTCCGTCAACAAGACTGGGAGTTTATTATTGTATAAGAAGAAAACAGTATATGAGAATCTTGAATGGTAACAAATTTTATCTTTCGATACCTCTCTTCTTGCTAACTCAGACTGCTTTGTTGGGACACTTGGCTCCTGTTACCTTTAAGGAAGCTGATGCAGATGTAATCCTAGAGATAGATATTTCAACTTCTCTCCTTCAGCTTCCTTTTTCTATTAGGGATTTTGTTTTGTTTGCTTTGGGTTTGTGTGCATGTGTTTGTGTTTTGTTGTGGTTTTTATTCCTTGCAAATACAGGCTTCAAACATTTTGGTATGGAAGTGCTGACTTTGTTGGTATATTATCTGTCTGGCAGTATTTTCTTATCTCCATGAGCAGGGCCATCTGCGTAGAATTGCCATTGATTCCCTGGGAAAGGAAAGCACATCAGGGAATGGCTCAGTTCCTTATGTCTCATCTTTTCTCATGGCTTTTTATTTGAAAGGGCCTTCTGATACTATTTACTTCACATTCTTGCCTAAAAGAGGGATATCTCTTTTCCTGGTTTTGCTGCCAGGTCTAACATTAGGTGAAGAACAAACCATTCCAGATTCTATCTTGCAAAGCTGGTCTTCTTCTGCTGCCTCTTTTGTTCCTTGAGAAAGAAACTTTTACATTATTGTTCCTCCTAAGCGTGTGTTAGTTCCTGGTCAGTGCTGCCCTGCCTGACTGCAAGCCCACCCGGGGAGGCTAAGCCAGCCTAGTGCAAGGGTCAGAGAATGGGATGGTCCTGTTCCTCACCCACTGAGCGGCATTCTCCTGTGCTAGCACTGGCACCATCATGAGCACAGCCTGGAAACGGGAGGGAATTACAGACTGAGCTCCCCAAACTGGGTCAACGTGGGCATGTCAGACAAGGATCAGTGCCTGCAGCCAGCACAGCATGGGAATGCATGGCCAGTGGGATGGGGAAGTCTCTGTTTGTGACAGTTACTGGCTCAGCCTACTAAAGCACGCTGTAAAGCCTGAACCCTCTGTGCTCTGCATCAGCACCGTGCAGGTCTGGCCAGCTAAGACCTCGTGGAAGAGCTGCTCTGAACTGGGAAGCAAAACCTGACTGTGATTAACCCTGGACAATGAGACTGGTGACAGCACAGTCTGAGTATGTTTTCCTGTGGCAGCAGCCATAGGGTAGCCAGACAGGCCCTCCTTTGCTCAGGGGTCAGAGGGGACAATTAGGATTTT
>NW_008239289.1:583449-591035 GCF_000691975.1 Corvus brachyrhynchos | reverse complement strand
TAAATTCTGAGGTGTCCCTGCTTGTCTTTGAGAGTGAATAGCTGTGAATAAAAGCTGAAGATGTGGGGAAGCAGACAATTACTTGGCTGTAAATAGTGGCTCATAAAACCATAATGTACATGGAAGTTACTAAGGCACTTAGCATGAGATTTGTGCTTGTGACACAAACTGCTTTTTTTGTAATGCTCTATCATCTTAAAAATCTGCCTTTAAGTCACGGAAAAGCAGTATTTTCATCACTGGCTTAAGTGATGTGTTTACAGCTCGGTGAGTTTCTTATATATTTAGCTAGCATCAAGTTAATAATTGGAGGAGAAAATCCAGAACTTTTCTACAGAAAAAATTACTCTGACATCCTCTGTGGAGCATAAGGAGGTTGTTTCTCCTTATGCTCTAATACTAAAAGGTTAGTGACACACCTGTGGGTTTTACTGATTCTTCATACCTGGAAGAAATAGAAAGTAACCAAACTTAAAATCCTTTCCACACCTTTAATATGTATAATTTCTAAGGAAAACTGATGTATAACCTGTTGGGAGCTTTGCAGTCCATCCTCACTCCTGCTCTTAGTGATTAGATTTCATCCTTTTTCTAGCAAGTGTTTGACTGATCCATACTCCATGACTGTATTCAATTATTTTTTTCAAGTATACTGAAAAAAACATTTTCTTACACTAGCACTGTTTAATGTATTTAGCAGGTGCAGCTGAGCTGTAAAGGTGAGGAATTTCTGTGGTTTTATTTGTGGCCATTCAACACAGATACTTTCCAGAGTCAAAATCTGCATAGGAATGCTGCTTATAGGCACAGTGTTATTGCTCATTAAGATGATAGGTCATACACTACTAAACAGAGAATTTCTGAAAAGGTGAAATGAAGAAAGGCTGTTCGTTGTGATGAAAGAGTGGATGAGACAAGTGAGGTCTGATAAGCATTATCACTAGACTTTTCTTCCCTAAGCTGAAGGACAAACAGCCCCTTAGGAATGTTTCAGAACCCGTTGCTGAAAAGAGAAGTGTGTAACTCAAAACACTAGTTATGAAACAGCAGGAAGAACAGTCTTTAGCATCACCAAAATCAAATGTTTGTTCTGCTCTTATGTTTTAATATTCACACCAGTCTCCTGGTTTAAGATTTTATGAGCTAGTGATAACTGAGCTTTTATAATCAGTTCTGAGTCAGAGTTACGTCACATGTGTCTTTAAACATTTAGCTAGATTAACTTATGATTTAATGTTAATTGCTGAGTTGGTTTACAAATTTCATGAAAAGCCCAAAAGAAGGCGAAAATGAAGTACTAAATAACAGTAGAAGCATTAAGACTCTACTTAAGTGCTTGCAAGGTATAGTAAGTTCTGTATTTATATGGCTATGGTTAGGCATTGATTCTTAAAGTACCTGTATGTGTACATGTACTTTTTAACACCATGAATGGCAGTTGCTTGAAAATCTGTGGCTTTCTTTTCCTTTTCTCCCCTTTTTTTTTTTTTTTTTTTGCGTTTTCCTTTATGTTATAGATGTAGTTATTACTTCAACTGCTTCCAAGTGTGAGTACTCAGCTTTTCATAGTATAAGGTGTTTTCTGAAAAGGCTTTAGCAGATGTACATGTACTCAGACCAAATGGGTTTCTACAAGCTCTAGCCCAGGCATCATTAATAGGAAATGGCTGACATACAGCTGCCTTGGAAGTTTTGCAGCCATACACATTCCTCCAGCTTATACATTAAATACCACTACGTTTTGACATGGACTTTATATCAGTATTTTAAACTTCTGTGTCTATGAGTAGACTTTGGTTGGAAGTATTTTCTTGAGTGCTGTCCAGCTCTTCATGTTTTGTAGTTTGATAATCTCTGAAGTACTTTTGTTAAGGCATTTGACGCACAGAAACATCTCCGTTTTCACTTTCATGTTGTTTTTACCATCCCCAAGTTTTACCCAGAATCATACATTAAGACTACTGCTGTTCAGACTGAGTTCACTCTCACACTGATTGTGTTCATCTTACATTTGTCATGTCACCACATTCAGTGAGTTATTATTGTTCCCACTGTTACTGCAAAGGAGCAGCTCCAAATTCCTCTAGAAGGGGTCAGTACTTTTTGCCTTTTAGCAATGCACATGTCAAGATTAGTGACTCAGAAGTGTCCCTTGAGAGAGAACCAAGAATACCAAGATTCACTCAATCTAACACTACATTTCCTTTTGTGAAAGTGGGAGAGACAGTGTGGTTGTGAAAGTGTGGTGTAGCACTGCTTTTCTCTTTATGCTGGAAAGCTAAGAGCTCTTAAGCTTTGCAGTATTGCTTAGTGTCATGTTAAAAAGAAAAAATAAAAAAAAAAATTAAACATACCATGGAGAAGACTGTAAAAATGACTCTCAGCTTCTCAAACTCTGTGTAGCACCTGTGTGTCACATTGAACTATATTAGATAAACTTTAAAGTGAAATTTAATCCTATGGTAAAATGAATTCTCAACAAGGAATGATGGAAAAATGTTTATCTCCTGAGCGGTGAAAAGTATTACTGCACAGCCTTTAGATATTATGCTTTTGCTTACAAAAGAATAGCCAACAACTTTTTTTTTGCACCTTCCTTCCCCCCGATAATGTAATTGCTGTTCCTACTAGGCAGTAACTGGATTGGACAGCATAAAAATAGTGTCTGACCATTACTCACTGTTTTGTGTAAAGTTTCAGCAACGTTGATAACTTGCATTTCTTGTCTTGTCTACTGGCACAGTGACAAGTATGCATGTTTGGTGTTACCCAGACTGTACAAGTGACTGCTGGATAGATAATATTAAACTGGAGACAGAGCTGAATTGTTTATATACATACAGGAAGCAGGGAAGGTTTTGTCTCTGCCTGTCTAGTGTTTGCCTCTCACCCACCTATTCAACCGTTCAAAGCACTAGAAAAAGCATGAAAGAGAATTTAGTCTTTGGCTACTTCCAGAAAAATAATTCTGTCAATTTCTTACAGCCATGTGTAAAGCTGATAGTATGTCTCTGTTTTGTATCTGCAGTAATCCATGGGTTTCCAGGAGAACAGAGTTATCAAACCTTCAGTAATGCTTCCAGCTTTTTCAGTGTGCCTCTTCATCTGAACATCTGCTGTCAACATAGACCCAGAGTACTTTACTCATTCAAATTTGCATTCCAAAACCCAAATGTGAATATAAGAAAAAGAATCTGACGTCAGAATTCCTGCTTACACAAAAGAATCTGTTTTTTAAAAAGAATTACAGAACTCTGTAAAAGCATGTAATATCTCTTTGTTCTAGTTAAAAGTAACAAAAATCTACTTATTTGCCTGACAACTAAGCCACATCAATCCATTGACAAAACAGTAATTTAGAATGAATAAGACAGTACTGGTGAGCACATGGATATGAAGAAGTTCCTTTTTGTTTCTGTGTACAGCTTGTAACTTGGAACACTTTTTCTATTTGTACACAAGATGCCAGTTTTTCAGTGCCAAGAATGTTCCTTTCATACACTATAAAGTTCTAGCAACAGTGCAACTCCTCTTTCTGGCAAGGGCTTTGCATGTGCTTGAGAGTTAAATCCTTCTACTTCTTTTCTGCTTCATCTCCCCCGCATGCTTTCATTCCTAGACCTTCAGTTGCACTAAACTCATTTTCAAGAGCACAGTTTGACCTAATTGCTTAGCAGAGTATGATCATGGAGAAACCCATATATTGTCTGATAACCCTGTAGTCATTACTTCTTTAAAGTCATGTGCTCCTTTGAAAGAAGACCGCTTTGACTGGAAGGAGGGCTGTGTGCTGGTGCTCTCTGTGGAGGATTTAGCACCTGCAAGATCTTTCCTTTCTCATTCTTTCATAGTCTGAAATACCATTGCCATGCCACCTTTTCTTCTTGAAAAACCCTATCCTTCTTGCTGCATAGCACTTCAGAAAGACAAACTCCTGAATCTCTGCCTGTGTTTCTGCGCATTGTTTTTTATAAGGCTTATGTGCAGGCATCATGTAAATTTGAAATGCTCTCATGATTTGGACGTGGGTAACTGATAAGATACCAGAAGTCAAAGTAAAGCAAGAGATGCAATAGCACCTATTAACCCCCTTGTTCTGAAAAGTTTCAAAGCACAGCAGCAAGCAAATGTAGGAGGAAGAGGGAGCATGATTGCCTCATGCCAGCAGTGCCTTCCTTAGCTGCACCTTGTTTCAAACCTTCAGGTCCCTTTTCAATACTAGTGGTACTTTCTGTCTAGCCTATCAGGGCGATGTCTAAAAAAACTTGAAGCTGTGTGCTGCTGTAGAGTGAAGCTTTCATCTGTTGAAACCAGTGTTACCTGCCCTTGTTCACTGCATTGATGACTGTGGGGCTACACTGTGAAGAGTCTCTTAGCGCACTTCTGGTTTAAGCTGTGTGTAATGGTAACATAAATGAGAGAGTCAAGTGAAGGAATGTTTTCTCTGCCTCCTTTGTAAGGCAGATGGAGATTGCTTTCAAGTTCCTTGTGTATGTCTATCTGTACTAAAACGAGCCACAAATTAAGTGGAGGCACAGGAGTTTTTCAATCTTATGGAGTAGCCTAGTGACAGGAAAATTCACTTGCTAAAATAAGACTTTCACTGTCAAGTGGGAAGTGTTTTAGAATTATTGAAGTTGATGATCTGCAAAGCATTGTGCAAGGAAGAACATCATTGTTTCCTAGCTGCTATTGGATTCATTTGCTAAATAAAATAGTTGTGAGATACTAATTTGTATCTTTCCTTGGAGGATTGATTGTGCCTCTGTAGGAGATTTCGTTGTGTGAATCCTGCAGAATTCAAAGCAGGAGCTTTGACTGGTAGCACTTAATAGTATCTTTTATGCTGTCATCAGGGCTGCTTTTTGCAGGGAAAAAGAAAGCTGAGGTGGGAGAGCTCTTCTGACTGTCACTTTCAGTTGAAATCTAGTAAGCAAATGATATATATTTTTTTTAATGTGTTCCAGTATTAGACAGTTTTTCTGTCTTTTTTGTAACTTCTTTTTAAAAAAGTTAGGGACAATGACTGCATTGTAAGTGTCATGTGTGTATTGCATGCCATATCTCTTCAAATTAATATTATTCATTTTATACAATTCTGTTGGTCTGTAATTGATGCTATAAAGTTTACAGCCCATGGCCCTTGAGCATACAACGTTAAGTACTCTTGTAGCAGGCCTTTTAGAAGTAATGAGAGGTAGAGGCAAGTGAGAATATGTATGTGAGGGAGATGTGTTGCTGTTATCCCCAGAGAGACAGCGAAAATCACAACATAAGTCCAGGTTGTAAGGTATGGCCGAAGTGACCTCATTTAATCACCCATAACCTTTACAGCATGGTCTGCAAAAGAGAAATTACATGATTGGCCTATTGACCCATCACCTCTCAAGGTGATAGGTTGAGCAGTTAAGACACCCATTTCCAAATATTATTCTCACAAGACTGAAAACAATTCTACTGTTCTCACAACAACCTGCAGGTGCAGAAATGGTTTACAGTCTCTCAAACTGTTGTCCATCCAGTTCTCATGAGAACGAAAGCTTTCACAGAGAAGCTGTGAGAAGCTGGATTTCTCTAGCTTCTCTCTTATGACAAAGAATAGTTTCACAGGAAAATTCCTCTGCTCCTGCCTTTTAGCATCCACAGTGATGACTCCCTTTTTTACTTAAAAATAAAGGTGGAGGGGAAGAGGACTGTGTGCCTGTTTCTAGAGACATGCAGGATGTATGGCAGTTGTGTTTCTGTGCTTAGTTTTTCTTCCATTTTTACCCCACGTGTAAATTGTACTGTTATTGGCATGTTTTGAGATGTCTAGTGTTTAGTCAGCTGCACAAAATTACTTAATAATGAAGTTCTGCTCCTTCGCTCAACTCTCCTGTTCATTTGGGAGGACTATGAATTTTTAAATGACTTTTAACATGTTTCATTTGAGCACAACTTTATCTGCTAAGTAATGTTATCTTTAATACTGTTTATGGCTGGGAGTTTTTCATAGATTCTCAAGCATGACCAGTAGCTGCCATGGAGAAAAAGAAGGCTCTTTGGAAACTGTTTTCCAGCTCAGTTAGACCTGGAACACTTGAAAAAGCAAGATAACATAATGTGATGTTTATTGGACTGAGAATTGAATCCACCCTGTAGGGAAGGGGATAAGGTTTATGGATATGGTTACTGTCACCTTGTTGGTAGTTATGAAATGTGCATGAGAGTGTTTAGGTTGTGGGTACCTGCATGGAGGTGGTTACTGCACATTTCTCGGATAGATGATGTAGCCTTATGCTGGCAGGAGAGCAGGTTTGCTCTAGTTTTACTATAGGTATTTGTAATGGCTTGTCCTGTGTGGTGAGGAATAGGGTGCTTGCTTTAACAAAAGCAAAGAGCTGCAAGTTTCAGGTACTGCCTGGAGTGCTGGTCTTCACCTTAATTTTTCAGTAGCTTCCCTGTATTTCAAGATTGCACAGGGAAGAAACTGGTTAATCTTTGTAAAGCTCAGACTAGGTTGTTCAGTGCATTTGACAGCTTGTTTGAATGCGTAGCTTTTTTAAAATCAATTGTGTTCTACCCATTGTTCTTCCTTCTCTTTCTTCCTCCTTGAATTAAGGTTCAGTTGTTTCTGTACACCATCAGAAGCAACACATCACTGCCTTCTGGTCTGTGTTGGATGTTATCTTTGCTTACATTTGCTTTTTGCCCTCTGCACTTTGGCAGCTATCCAAACTCAACATGATATTCACTTCCTGCTGCCTGTTGGATGTTTTTCTTGACTTTAACTCCAAGTGTCAAAATGCACCATGCTGTCCTTAATCACTCAATAAACACACAGGAGCTGAGATTTTCCAGGATGTTGAAAGGTTGAAAACATCTTCAGGTTTAGTCTGAAAGTATCTTCTTTGCCTGTGCTGTGCTATTAGCCTATTACTATCGTAACAAGCTCACCTTGGTACACGGTGAATTCTTGTCAGTTGACTTTTGTGGTTGCCTTTTTTTCTTAAAGTTATTATATCTGTTTTAACCAAAAGTTATTGGAATATAAAAAAAAAAAAATTTAAAAAATCCCAGCCCCTCCCCCAAAACCTCAACTTAAAAATCAGTCACAAAACAATAATGAAGCTGGGATCATTATCATCAGAAGACATCTTACAGTGAATTTTTATGTCTATATTAATTTTTAAATTGCTAATTATTAATATTTATCTTGGTTATGCATATCTAACTGATGGAAAATTTCATTTCTCTGTAAACATTTAGAATTTTTATTCTGAAAATTTGACAGTAACTTTTTTTATAGGGTAGGAAGATGTTGAGAAAAGAATTTGTGTAAATATCTTAAAATTTTTCATATTCATATGCATTTCATATTTTTTACATGCTTTTGAGAGGTCTCTAAAGGTCCATTTACAATCTCTTCTTTGCCATTTGCAGTAGCTGCATTGCTTTTAAGCAATGTTTGGGATGAGCATTTCATTGTGGTTTTGGTTAGAGGAGGTTACTCTGAATCTGACTGAAGAACTATTTCAGAGATTGAGCTATAAAGTGGCCTTTGGATCTGCTCATAATGAAGCAAATCTTGAATTAATCACTTTTTT
>NW_008239289.1:548574-583377 GCF_000691975.1 Corvus brachyrhynchos | reverse complement strand
TGAAGTTCCCAAGCATTCAAGCTGCACATCAATACTTCTCTGAGATGAGAAGATGACATAGTAAAGGGGTATCTTTATTATATTTTGTATTTCTATTGGATTTCATGTTACAGGGACAGTTGTGGGGTTTGACTATTCTGCTCACTTGAAAAGGCCTCCACAGCCATTGCAAGGTGGCCCCTTTGTTTGTTTTCTGTGGAATTTGGGTATAACTTGTCAATAATGAAAGTTGATGAAAATATGTGGAGTTGACTTTGTACTTTTTAACATAGGTGGTTTGATGCTACTGCTGTAAAATTAGTGTAACAAAGTGTAGTGTTTCCAGTTCTGTCCTCTCAGCTTCATAGTTCAGGGAGAAAATCATCTACAGGGAAAATTTTCTGACCTGTTTTGCATATTCTGTCAGTCTTAATTTAAAACCATGAGCTGATATTTGATTTTAGGTGATCCATCTCTGTAACTCTCCTATATAAAAAATCAAATGTAATGTTTCCATAATGGTATCCCAAATGTAGTGAACTAGCTATAATTCATTTCACTTTTGTTTCTTGACCTGAGAGTAATTAATTTTCTGTGGTTGGAAGAAACTGAGCAGCCTGGGCTGCAGTGACCATGCACTGGTGGAGTTTGCAGTTCTAAGGGATACAGGTCAAGTAAAGGAGCCAAGTGAACCTCCTGAACTTCAGGAAAGCAGACTTCCAGCTCTTTAGGGAGATAGTCAGTGGACACTTCTGGGAGACTGCCCAGATGAACAAGGGAGTGGAACAGAGCTGGCAGATCTCTAAGGAAGTCTTCCACAGAGCACAAGAGCTGGCTAATCCCCAGGAGCAAGAAATAGGGCAAGGAAGGCAAGAGATCAGCATGGCTGAGTAGGGAACTAGTGGTCAAACTAAAGGGAATGAATCAAATGCAGAGGCAGTAGAAACAAGGACAGGTGAGCTGGAAAGAGCACAGCAATGAAGGGGTGAGGGATGGGGGTGGGGATGGGGTGAGAAAGGCTGAGGCGTACTGTCCCTGATAAACAATGCTGGCAAACTGGTGAGAAAGGATGAGGAGAAGGCTGAGGTACTCAACAATTTTTTTGCCTCAATATTCAATGGCAACCTTCCTTCCTTCACCTCTTGAGTGTGTGGATAGCAGGACAGGGACTGAGGGAACAAAGTTGCTCCCACTATAAATAAAGATCTGGTTCTGGACCATCTGAGGAACCTAAACATACATAAATCCATGGGACCTGATGAGATGCACTCCAGAGTCCTGAGGGAATTGGCTGATGTAGTTGCAAAGCCACTCTTCATGATATTTGAAAAGTCATGGCAGTCAGGGGAAATCCAAGATGAGTGGAAAAGGGGAAGCATTGCACTCATCTTTAAAACGGGTAGAAAGGAGGACCCTAGGAACTACTGACCTGTTAGCATCATCTCTGTGCCTGGAAAGATCATGGAACAGATCCTCCTGGAAGCTGTGCTAAGGTACATGGAGGACAGGGAAGTGACTCAAGCCAGCATGACTTTACCAAGGGCAGGTTCTGCCTGACCAACCCAGTGGTGTTCTGTGATGGAGTGACTACATCAGTGGACAAGGGAAAGCCTACAGATATAATTTATCTGGACTTCTGTAAAGCCTTTGACCCCACAACATCCTTCTCTAAATTGGAGAGAAATGGATAAAAAACTGGTTGGAGGTGCTAATCCAGAGGATAGCGGTCAACGGGTCAGAGTCCCAATGGATATCATTGACAAGTGGTGTCTCTGGGGGTCTGTACTGGGACCAGCTGTTATTTAACATCTTCATTAATGACACAAAGGAATCAAGAGCACCCTCAGCAAATTTGCAGGTGACATCAAGCTGAGTGGTGCTGTTGACACACCTGAAGAACAGGAGGCCATCCAGAGGCACATGGACAAGCTCAAGATCCGGGCCCATGGGAATCTCGTGAGATTTAACAAGACCAAGTGCAAGGTGCTGCACCTAGATCAGGGCAACCTCTGGTACCAACACAGGCTGGGGGATAAACAGATGGAGAGCAGCCCTGGGGAGAAGGACTTGGGGGTGTGTGGGCAGCAGGGCCAGGGAGGGGATTCTGCCCCTCTGCTCTGCTCTGGTGAGACCCCACCTGGAACAATGCATCCATCTCTGGGGTCCCAGCATGGGAAGCACTTCAATCTTTTGGAGTCCAGAGGAGAGGAAAAGCAAGAATTAGGATTGTTCAGCCTGGAGAAGGCTTTGGGGTGACCTAATTTCAGTCTTCCTGTACCTGAAGGGAGTCTACAAGAAAGATGGAGTGAGACTTTTTACAAAATCGTGTAGTGACAGGACAAGGGAGAATGGCTTCAAACTAAGAGAAGGTTTAGATTAGGTACTAGGCACAAACTCTTTGCTGTGAGGGTGGTGAGGTGCTGGAATAGGTTGCCCAGAGAAGTTGTGGACACCCCATCCCTGGAAGTGTTCAAGGCCAGGCTGGATAAGGCTCTGAGCAAGCTGGTCTAGTGGGAGTTGTTCCTGCCAATTTTAGGGGGCTTGGAGCTAAATGATCTTTAAAGTCCCTTCCAACTGAGGCCATTCTATGATTCTGTGACTTTTAGGAAGAGTACAAAGCAACATTGGCATGAAGAACTTTAGCTCATTTTTATTTCATCCTAGGACATGTGGTAGCACTTCCTGCCATGCCTTGTGTGAACAGGGTTTGGGGTTTTCTTAATTATCTTTTAAGGTGAATCATTGAGCCTTAATGGTTAGAAGTAAACCTTATTTTGTGAGATCAGTTTAAGAAGAGATATGACAACAGGAAGAAGTAGCTGGGCATGCAGGGGTTAAATAGGGTATGCACCGATATTTTTGTACCAGCTTCACTTCTAGACAGAGAAGGAACATGTTAGAGGCCCTTTCCACAATGCCATATGCTGCAGAATTGTCACTGTGCTAGCAATCTAGCCCTACAAATGTTGATGATGCTAATACGAAAATTAATTCAACTGCATTGTGGAAAAATACTATTTTGGGAGGACTATGAGTGTAAAAATTATAAATTGATAATAAATTGCATAGAGAAGCCTCATATTGTTCTCAACAGTACTACTTTTTACACTAATTTTATGCACTCTCCTGATTTACTTTAGATATTTGTTTAATGTATGGCCTACATAGGCTTTAACTTTGGAGCAGATCTTTAAAATGCAAAAGAGCTACAATCAACCTATTTTTTGAAGTTCTGGTGGTACTACTCTGGTGGTGTTGACTGAAGTTTATTCCTTCTGCTAGTCATGTGGCAGGTGGGGAAAAGAGTCTCAGCATTGTAGTATGCAAAATCATGTGAGGCCAGAAAAAGTGACTGTGTCATGGTGACTGCCTGGTTTCCATGTGATTGTCAGTTTCCTGTAGCATTTGCAGAAGAGGGCAGTGACCCTGTTCTTGCAGTTGTGAGAACACTGTGTCTGTGCTTAGGTAATGCTAGTGGTTCACATCTGCAGCCTGCTCAGCATGTTATCTTTCATGTGGGTGCCGCTTCAAGCCCTTCTGTCATCTAGTTTAATCTTACTATGTTCCCATCTCTGATAAGCTGTCTTCTTTTAGCCCCATGCTGAAATGGTTGTGTGCAGGGGTGTCTTACAGCTGGCTGGTACCTTTCCCCATGCAGCGGCTACTGCATTACATCTTCCAAAGAAACCTGGATTTTTGAGGAACCTTTGTTGGGAGGTGCTTATACTCATTGTTAAGTCAATTTATATTTGCATCTGTGACAAAGGTTGTGTCTGGCTGTTTGCAGCAATGCCTGTGCTTACCCTGTTCACTCTCAGGGGGAAGCCTAGACTCACACATGTATTGGGATTTCAGCTTGTTTACTCAAATGTTCTTTGCCTCACAGTTTGAGATAAACTTTCTCTGATGCTGAAGTTTGGTTTGGTTTGTTTTTGGTGTTTTTTATATCCATGCTTTGACAAAACTTTCAAAAAGAGCAATAAATATCTGCAGTTGTACATAGTGAATGCATTGAGAATGGCAGTGAATTTAAGCCTAAAGGCTGTTTATAAAACAGCTGAGACTCACTGGTGGTGTTGCCAAGACAATGAAAATTAATTCAGAAGCTTTTCTGACTCTTTGTGTGATTGTACAGTTTCAGAAAGGAAGGTGTTGGAGGATTCCCTATTCCATTTGACTGATTTTCATGTCAAGCCTACAAGTTGATTTTTGACTGCCAACTCTGCAGTAGTGTACTTGCAGCAGCTGAGCTGTACACTTGCAGCAGCTGAGCTCAGCTCTCTGCCTGTCACCACCAACACAGTATCACTTCTGCCAGCTAGACAGTCTTATGGTTACACTTGGAGTAACACCTGTGCAAACCCATTAATTGCTAGAAAAATTTCACTGCTGTCACTCTAGGAAACAGGAAGAGAGCAGTCTGTATTTTCTGGCAGTCTTTTTTTGTTTTGCCTCTGAAAACTCGTTTTCCTTCCGGCACATTGTTGGCGTTCAGCCACAACAAAGCTGTGAGGCCAAAGCAGCTCTTGCTGTGAGAGAAACACCTGACCTGTGAGGAGAAGGAAGAATTTGACATGCAATTGTTGCTCTGCAGATGCAAACTTAGGTGCCAGCAGGTTTTCTGGGCAGTCTACCAAGATCATGAGTGTCTTCCATTAGTTTTTTTGTGGCTACCAAGGAGTAGCCACATGGCTGCTTACAGCTGGTCAGAGTAAATGTACTGCACAGGTTGCCATAACAGTGACAGACAGTCCATCCTGAATCATGAATTGCACGCCAGCACACTTGCCTTCCTGACATGTTGTGAGGCACTTTACTTCCAAGCACAAGACAGTCAAGGGCACTTAAGAAACCAAGACATTCTGGGAGCCTAGTCTTGCTTTCTTTGGGCAAATGGGGAATGTCTTTTTGGCTCCAGACTCCCAAACTACGTAACAACAAAGCTGATCCCCTGTTGTGGGAGGTGTGTGCCACCTGGCATCGAGGGCCGTGGTCTCAGTGGCCTGCTGCACCCTGGGCTCTTGCCAGCCAAATTCTTCTTTGCATTCTGTGGTGCATGCTGGGCTCTCAGCAGTTGTCCCAGCAGGAGGGAGTGATCCAGAGGTGATACTGACCTCATCTGCGCATTGTCTCCCATCCACCAGTAGCTGGGCCTGCCTCAGGACCCCCAGCTCCGCCAGAGGGATGCTGCTTCATCAGCTCCTTATCACTGCGGGGAAGAAGCAACAATTTCTGGCATCTAGCATCTTGGAACTTTGTGAAATTGACTGAGCAGCCAAAGTAGTTTCAGAAACATGGTGTTGTAGAAGGATAGCAGGATTCTGGTTTGAGTTTTGCATGCTGAATAGCTGAGAAGTCCAAAGTGGCGTTCAGGCAGGTTACTGAGACACTGTTAATAGGAAGGGAGCCATCCTGCAAAATACTGGGCTGTCTCCTGGCTTCATGAAGCTACGTTTGAGTGCTGACTTCCTGACAAGTAGCTACTGCTGCCTTCTCCAGCTGGGCAGGAGAACCTTATGGGAGGTGAAACAAGGAGATGCTACTTGCCACGCTCTGTCTTCAGCAGCACAGGTTTTCTTACCCAGTATAATACTAGAATAAAAATGACTATTAAAATTTGTTGTTCTTCATCAAATTATTTTGCAAGGTCATTTGTGGCAGAGGTACTACCACACTGGTCTCTTTCTGGTAGTTCCTCATTAACATTTCCCTGTGTAAAGAGCTAAGAGAAACCTCCCAACAGAGCGATTTTTTTTTTTTTTTGACATTTTAACATGAAAAAGAACAAAATGAAGCTTGTCACCAGGGGAGAGCACATTGTACTGGCCTCCCTGAGGCAATTTGTATTGGACTGGAAAGCTGATGGCTGGCAGTAGGAAAGGCAGGCTGCTTACAGTAGTGGCACAGGGGGTCTGTGCAGAAAGCAGTCCAGAGGCACATGGTCGTCTGACTTAGTGTTTTTATTAGGGAGTTGGGCTTCTGTGAAAGAAGCAATAGCAGTCCCTGCTAAGGGAAACCTTGCTGCAGGTAGTGTTTCAAGTAGATGAAACTTACACAGATAAACGTTGCTTAATGACAGAAAAAGGAAGGAAATGCATAAATGGGATTTGTGTTCTCAAGGCCAAAATAAAATGCCTTTGTGAACTGGGTTTGTAACAAAAAATTCAGCAAAATTAATTACATCTTTGTTGGCACTAGTGGAGCTTGTGTAATTTCTATGTGTTTCCTTTGTTAAGGAGGCAACAGATAAAAGAAAATTTCGGGAATATGTGCTGTTTAATTTTGAAACTCTTAAGCTTAAAAGTCTGTGTCTAGAAAATCAAAGATCGAAGTAGGCTGTGGTTTGGGAAATGAAATATTTCAGGGTTGTTTGTCTCTTATTTGCATGTGCACAACTATGTAGTAACTACAACAAATATCTTCCATAAAGCAGACTGTCAATTGTGGGCAACTTTTTTTTAGTTGGAATACCATATACTACAGGAACATCTGACCAAAGCTTTCCAAAGACAGCTTCAATGCAGAGCTAAAATCAACTAAAACTCCTTTATACCCTTCCAGCATGTCAAGCGTACTCATCTCTAAGCCTCTGAAATATGTTACATAAAAAATTAATGCTTTCAGGAAGTGAATTAGTAGTTAATTTTTGAGGAAGTCATGACAGCAGAGGGTGCAGTGAAATATCTCTGGAAGGATGGAGAGGGAACTGATATGCAGAGGAAGTTCGTTGGAAGTGCTGAAATGCCACTGGGTGACTGGTTCTGCTTTTTTTCCAGGGCCTTGCTTATCTTCAGTCTGCATGCAGGGGGTTCCTGAGTAGAAGCAAGATGAGGAACTGAATCTAGGGACTCACTGCTGGTGGTAGCAATAGGAAAGAAGCTCACATCTCCTTGCTGATACCTAACTCTCAGGAGTGATGGACTTGGATACTGCTCTCTACAAGGGTGCCTTTTGTTTGAAAGCTGTAATGAAAAGACCAGGTTTCTGGAAAAACACACTCATTGAAGCTCCATTTACAAAGTAATTTATGAATTCAAAAATCATTGCTTTGTTTTGGAGCTGTATTAGCAGACTCTACCTCTCCCCCAAATGTCCCCAGGTTACTGCACTTGCTTTCTATCTGGTGCAGAATTGCTTGGCCGTAAAATATGAAGCACAAGGGTGGAGGGTAGAAAAGCCAGGTTATGTAGGTCACTTACAATTGTACAGTGCAGAATTCTACAGAAGTACATCTTGATTAAGGCCATAATTTCTAAAGTGCTTCCTGTAGTTTGTGCAGTCCTTTTCTTTCAGCCTTTGAAACGTGAAGAAAGGCTTTCAACTGCACCCTGCAGTGACTGTTAAGCTGAAGTCCATGAGAATGTGTTTTTATTCTGATGCCTAACTCTTCACCTGAGTAGGAAGAGCTGAACCACTGAGAGCTGGAATTGATGCATTAGAATCTCTTGGAGACTGACTAAATTACTACAGAGAGTGAAACTTACCAGTGATATTAGTGATTCTAAGTACACAACTGTTTGGATGACAAGTCTCCTTAGTCAAAACCAAACATAGAAAAAATATCTCTATTTTGACAAAGAAGCTGAATTTTAGAAAACCACTTATTTTTAGTAATGCTGATATGGACTTGCAACTTTTTTTCCCCCTTTCTTTCCAGTTGTATTAATTATCACTGCTAATATTCATTGAGCATACTCCTTGCATTAATAAAAGTGTCTGCATTGGTTACAACAGTCTCCAGCCTTTCCTTCAATGTACTAGTTTTCCTAACTTTCATAAAGATCATCAAAGTAGGCATGTGAATTTCTGACTTCTTCAAAACACTGACTGCTGAAGTCAGAAGTCGAGGTGGTGTTTCGTCAGAGCTTACACAAAGGGGAGAGCTTCTGTGCACAGCATCCAGTTGCAAAGTGGGATGTCTTCATGCTCTAGCTTTATACTTTATATAAACTATCTCTAGAAATCACTTAATCCATTTCTCTGCTTCAAAAGAAGATCAGCTCAGCTGCCTGTAAATATAAAGAAAGGTTAATGCATAGCAGCACTAACACTGAAAAATGAAACGTTCAATACTCTTTTCTTAACTAAATGCATACTGGTAGCTTTTTTATGATGAGTCAAAGTAAGTGCTTGTAGGCAGAAAACATGTTAAAAACCAAGCAAGGAATATTTGATGTATTTTGAGAGAAAGTGTAGACTACTAAGAATCTGGAACACAAATGGATGGAATCCCAAAGCATGGTGGTAGTGTTGAGATTTTATTTCATGCAACAAAGAAGTTCAAATAGATGAATAAGGTGATGATGCATCTACTTCTCATATTAATTTGATGCAAGCTTTTTAATCTTCAGTGATCTGTTCTTATTTCTCATTTAAGTTCTGATAAAGTTAGATAATCAAACCTCCAAAAACTTGATGTTTTCCTGTCTTCTCAAATTCCATCTAGAAGTCTAACTGGAAACCTCGTTCTTGTTTCACAAGGAGCACTTACGCAAATAAAATGTGTTCTTAACCTGAGCCCGTGTAATTATTCAGCAGTCATGCTCGAGATTTGCTGTCTCTCTAGCGCTGTGCAACATCACTTCCAAATCCTACCAAAGGAAGAGAACACTGTGTTTTTAATGAAGTGATCTGGTTTGGGCACCAATGATTTTCATCCATTAGTTTGAAAAGTATGCTGTGATTGTTGCTGTAGCACAAAGTTCTAATAGAGTGTATTTCCACTTTAAACAAAACCAATATCAAAGTAATAGCAAGCAGCAATCTTCAGTTCAGCTTGTTTTAACATAAAGCCACGTAGATTGACTTGCTAGGTCATAAGCTCTATTTTTTCTTTAAGGAAAGGGGTTGGAGAGAGTTACACGGATTTGGCTAGAAGTTGGCTATATAAAAAGAAAAATAAAATTCTTGTCACTGTCTTTTCTCCCCCCTCCAGCTATTGCATCTGTACTATGCTCTCAGATTGGACAGCATACAAGTGCTGCAGTCTTCTCTGTCTTCAGAGTTCGATCTCGATGCATGCAATAAACCAAAGAAAAATTATTTTAATGTGTTTTTGGATAATTGTGCCATTTAGTTCAGTTGTGGTGAGACTGTTGATAAAGAGAGGAAGTAAAAAAACCTAAAGCTAACCTAAAGGAGTTATATGTACCTCTTCAGAAGACTAGTGGATTGAAATTAGAAAAGAAATGTGAAACTTCAGACATAATAGAATTTCAGTGAGTGAAATATCTTGGCAAATACAGGAGCTTCAGATGGTTTGTACTTTAAATCGGGCAGTACTTAAAATGAACTGACTTGGACCCAAAAGCAAATGGGTAGCTAAATGTCCAAGAATTTCCCACTGAAATACTGTTGCTTAAGGAACAGAATTTTTTTTTTTATACATGTGAGATGGGGAGGATGGGGGGTGGGGAGGCAGATAGTTTCTATATTGACACTAGTTATACAGCAAGATTTGTAGATTAATCCTTTTGTCCATGCTGCAGATTGATGCTGCATGTAACTGCATGATGTGCCGTCTGCCGCTTAACTGTTAAGTTAAACTTAGTCTTTCTGCATATATGCTTTTAAATTTATTTCATTACAAGACTTCTAACAAGTGCAATTAAGCTATCTAAATAAAAGGGAGTAAATAACCTTGAAAGCAGCAGAATTGTATTTTTAATGAGGTATGTAGAAGCTTCAAATTAATAACTCAAATTACTGTTTATTCCTTTTTTTGTAGATTAAAGGCTTTGTTTAAAGCTGTGTGTGTTAACTTGAACATGCAATGAGTCCATCCATTTCATACATCCATAGCTGAGAACTTAATAGGTTCTGAAGAGCTGTTTCTGTCCAAATACTGAATAAGCCCTACTGAGCATTAAAAGTGTGTGAACATCATGTTTGGGATGCAGCACTCTGTTTAATCCAGAACAGAAGCATAATTGTCAGGGTGGTTTGGGTTTGGTTGGGTTTTTTTCAGTTATGTTTTTGGCATGCTTTGCCATTTTATTGCGAAGGTGAGCTAGGTAAATTGGAAGGAAAGCAAGTGTCAAGCAGAGAACATAGTATAGGTAGCAAGCGGGTGATTTGAAGAAGGGCATCTCTCCTGGAAGAGACTTTGTGGGGGGGTACTGATTCATTTATTTAACTGAGCTTCAAGATCTGAGTACCTGGCCACCCTGCTGGAGTC
The DNA here is from genome assembly GCF_000691975.1 of Corvus brachyrhynchos. Classification (NCBI taxonomy): domain Eukaryota; kingdom Metazoa; phylum Chordata; class Aves; order Passeriformes; family Corvidae; genus Corvus; species Corvus brachyrhynchos. The sequence goes on along the minus strand of NW_008239289.1, from coordinate 573,221 downwards.
AGGTGAACGTGTAAGGACAGGAGGAGCAGTAAAGATGAGAGCAGAGGTGGAAGGAATGAGGAGAAATTTGTAATTTTTCCAAGCTTCGGACAACAATGGCTTGAAGACCAAGATTTAGTGAGGTACAAGAGAAGATGGACTTACTTGCAAGTGCTGAAGCTGCAGGTGAAGGTGGAGGTTATAAAAATCTGGAACTGAGACAACTGAGTGAGGAAAATAAATACAGGGAGCTGACACTGGTGAAAATCATGCGAAGGAAAGCTTTGTGTTGTATTAAAAGAGCACAGTGAATGGGATGAAGAGGACCGAAGGTGGTAAACACCAGAGATAAACAGCCAATGAAACCATACAGCTTTTATTCAAAAGTTAGTTTTAAGAAAAAGTGAAAGGCAAACAAGTGGTGTTTCATTTGTATTGCAGAATTTTGACCAAGAAAGGCTATAAACCATACAGCAAAAGAAATGGAGCACATTACACAGTGTCGGGTCAGTTGCCACAGCAGCCAGAGAGAACAAGTCTAGTGTATCCTATGGATTGTAACCAGGAAACCCAGTCACTACCACGGGGGGAGAAAGGACAAGAGAGTGAATACTAGAGGTGCTACGCTCCAAACTCTTCTGAATCTTGGACTTGTCAGGTTTTAGTTTTATTGACGCTGGTGAAAATCATGCGAAGTAAAGCTTTGTGTTGTATTAAAAGAGCACAGTGAATGGGATGAAGAGGACCGAAGGTGGTAAACACCAGAGATAAACAGCAAATGAAACCATACAGCTTTTATTCAAAAGTTAGTTTTAAGAAAAAGTGAAAGGCAAACAAGTGGTGTTTCATTTGTATTGCAGAATTTTGACCAAGAAAGGCTATAAACCATACAGCAAAAGAAATGGAGCACATTACACAGTGTCGGGTCAGTTGCCACAGCAGCCAGAGAGAACAAGTCTAGTGTATCCTATGGATTGTAACCAGGAAACCCAGTCACTACCACGGGGGGAGAAAGGACAAGAGAGTGAATACTAGAGGTGCTACGCTCCAAACTCTTCTGAATCTTGGACTTGTCAGGTTTTAGTTTTATTGATCCCTCTTTTATTGAATATGAAAATTATAAAGGTTATTTTTAATGCGATAAGAAATTTGAAGACAATTTGGGAAAACAGAAATTAAATTAATTTTACAATTATCTAAATGGAGGGAAATTGATTCATTGGAAGTTTTTCATGAAAAATCAATAAAAATGTTAACCTGAATTTAAGACTAAATAATAAAGTATATAGGAACACAACATTTAGGCAGCAATAAAGGTTAAGCTTAAGGACTGATGAGAGGATTAAAGATGCATCTTTCTTGCACAGCATTTTCTTCTGAGCAGGTGGTTTCCAAAGGATTTAGTGAAATTTCTGTTACATTATTAAATCATTACCTGCCAATTTGAGTTTATGGATGTTAACTCTTATTTAAAGTCCTGGTAAACTTTATTGTCTAATATTTTTAAACAATTACGAAATGCCTTTATAAGCCTTGACTGTCTCACAATTACTGCTTTGTGTGGCAGTTCAGTTTAGATAGTAAATATTTGTTGAAATATGCATATATTGGAAAACAGAGCTTTCCATTCTTTGCTGTAACTCCCATATTCTTCTTCCTCATTCTTTTGAACAATAGTATCTTTAGAGATAAATTTGAGTTCAATGCAAATAAAGTCTTCAGAGGTGATGTTTTTATGATTTGTTTATATTAAATTTCCAATACATGTTTCTGTTTTAATGCTTTGTTGTAATTTAATATATTTGCCTTTATTTTGGCAATTGAAAGGGTCTTAAACATTAATAATGTTCATAGAATCATGCAATATGCTGAGTTGGAAATGACCTATCAGGATCATTGAATCATACTCCCTGGCCTGCACAAGACATCTGCAAGAAACACACCATATGCCTGAGGGTTGTCCAAATGCTTCTGGAACTCTGTCAGGCTGGTGCTGTGACCACTGCCCTGGGGAGCCTGTTCCAGTGCCCAACCACCCTCCTGATACCCAACCTAAACCTCCCCTGATACAACTTCAGGCCATTCCGTTGGGTTCTGTCACTGGTCACCACAGAGAAGAGATCAGTGTCTGCCCCATCTCTTCTCCTCATGAGGAAGTTGAAGACTGCAATAAGGTCTGTCCTTAATCTTCTCCAGGCTGAACAGACCAAGTGACCTCAGCTCCTCATCATTCAGCTCCCCCTCAAGGCCCTTCACCATCATCATAGCCCACATTTGGACACTCTCTAATAGCTGAATGTCTTTCTTATATTGTGGTTGAACATTATTTACTTGTTCCCGTTCTGTAATGCCAGGCTGTATGCTGACAGAGAGAGTTGCAGCTGTTCAGCTTCAAAAAGAGAAGGTTCTGAGGGGACCTTACAGCAGCCTTTCAATACCTGAAGGGGGCCTAGAGGAAGGCTGGAGAGGGATTTTTCACAAGGGCATGTAGTGACAAAACAAGAGGAATGGCTTTGAACTGACAGAAAGAATGCTTAAAAGTAGATATTAGGAAGAAATTCTTTCCTGTGAGGGTGATGAGGCACTGGAACTGGTTGCCCAGAGAAGTTGTGAATGCCCTATCCATGGAAGCGCTCAATGCCAATTTGCATGGAGCTTTGTGCAGTTGGGTTTAGTGGGAGGTGTCCCTGCCTATTGCAGGTCAGTTGGAACTCAATCTTTAAGGTCCCTTCTAACCCAACTGTTCTGTGGTTCTATTAATGTGTGATGCATCATGACTCAAATACTTACCTAAACATTCCTTTAAAGTGGTGAAGCAAACCACAATTCAGCCACAATTAAATACCAAGGAGGTGGACTACATAAGGAAAATACAAATAGCTTCTGTATTGAGCTGTGAATCAACACAGACAGGTGACGGGGAAACCAAAACCACCACAGCTGAAATGCAAAGAATAGATTTACTCCATTACCTCGCTGACTGGAGGATCCTGAAACAAGGCTGGGCAGCAGAGACACACAGAATGAGGGCACCGGCACTGTCAGGCTCAGTCCAATCCTAGAGGGCGGCAGGGCTGCTGCTGTGTCCGTTTATCCAGGGCCTGCGCATGCGGAGTTCAGCACCATGCTGTGATCTCCCTGTGCTTTTTATGGTCTCTGCTTTGATCTCTCTCCCAACAGGGAGCTCAAGCATGTCTGGGATAGGGCCTACAGGTCTCTGTAAACACCTATGTTATCTCTACACAGAAATTCTACTTCCCCAGACAGATAGAGGATAAACAGCAGTAGGTTAAACATATGGTTTCCCACACTGTTATTCTCCAGGCCTTGAGCAAGTCCACCGTCTTCCTTGCCATTCTTTCTCTTTTAACCCCTTCCTCTGAACACAAGCAGAACTTATATCACTGTTTGTTCAAGTGTTTTCATAACTTCTTTCACATTGAATCACACATCTCTGAATTTACTTTTCATAATTCCTTCCACTCTTCTCCCCATCCCAAGGTCCCATGCCAACGCTTGGGAATCACACTGAGCAGATATACATGCAGCTACATGGGGAGAATTGGTGTAACGCAGTCAGAACACCGAATTTCACTGAAATCCTGTTCAGTTTCAAGCTGTGAATTGAAACAGAGCCATTTTTAAAAGGAAAAAAATGTGAAGGCACTCTCCTTGGGTAAAAGAGAGGACTGCATTCTTATCTGGTTACATAGCAGCCATACTTGGCAAGGGCTTTGCATTAGCCTTCAGACAAACTACACCAGCAGGATGCAAATATTACAGGCATTTTGACTTTTAATTTCTTTTTCATGATGCTATGTTTCTAATTAAAACCCTTTTCAAGGACAGAAACTCATTTACTTCTTATGATAAAATATATCAAATATCTGTTCACTTCACAATATAGTGTGTATAAAACAAAACATCATCCATTCATATTTTAATCGTGTTTTTAAAATCCTCATAGTAATATATATAGAGATACTGTGCATATTTATATGTACGCAGAGAGTGGCTGAAACTTACGCTTGGTTCTACTTCATGAAATTCAGCCTAATCATCGCGAGACTGCATTTTTTTCTAAGCTTCTTATTTCTAAATGCGAAGAATTATTCAGTCATCTGCAGTTGATGTTTACTGCCAAATTGCTGATACACAGGAACCACTTTCCCTCATCTCTGCGTGATGGACTGTACTAGTTAATAACTGCTTTTCAGCTCAAAAACAGGTGTGTGCATGCATTCACGCTCCAACAGTTTAGCTTGTTTGACATTAAGTATGTTGGAAAAACTTTATCGTGGTTCTCTTAGTAGAATAAGAAAATCCCAAGCAGATCAGCCCCTTTCCTTTGGGTTGGAAAGTTGTACAGGCATGTTTGGTCTTACTCTCAACATAGAGGCACGGTACATAGCCGTCTTTCTTCATCCTCTCTTCTCTGAGTCACCAGAGCCATCTGATTAATCTGCTCCTGCTTAACTAATTACTGTACTGAGGAGCTGTGTTCAGTGAGATGTGATCTTGACCAAATCCATAAATGGATAGACGGTCTCCATAGGGAGCTTTGGCAATGACAGGCACTTGCCTTTTTAGAGCTGTGGCACAGAAAGCAGTTTAATTCTATGATAAACCATCCTCACAGTACGGAATTAAAACACTTTGTAGAAGTCAGTACTGCATACACATGCATAACTGTACACAGACAAAGTAATAGTCTTCTGTCTTTTCATCTCTTTCTCTCTCCCTCCCCACCTCCAATATAACTATTCTTCTAAAATTTTCCATACACTACTTGGAACAATACAATGCATTTAAGAATTAATAATAAACAACAGTAAAAAATGTGTATTTTTCTGAGATACCTTATTTAGATCTGTCATACATTTTTTTATCATGCTGTTATGTCCTCCCTTAGGACTACTGGCTCTTCTGGGTATCTGAGAAAACAGTGAAGAAAATCACTTTTCTGTAGGCTTACCAAACATCTAGAGAAGTCTGTTAGCAACATAATGAAATTACAGAAATCGGCAGAGCAACAGAAACCTACAATTTCATCAGTGTTATGTGCTGAGGTTGACAGCACAAGAGGATTTCTGCAGGAGATAAATACATAGCTAAAAGGCATGATGATGTGTTTTTAAATTAACCAAACCACAAAAATATGAGGCACAAGCTTTAAAATGCTGGAGAAAAGAATAGATTGGACAAATGCTCTACTTCTCCGTGTCTGTTTTCAGCTGTAATAGAGTTAGTTTTCTTCTTAGAAACTTAGTAGCTCGCACAGTGCTGTGGTTTGGATTTAGCCTGAGGATAATGTTGGTAACACACTGAGGTTTCAGTTGCTGCTCAGTAGTGACTACCCTAAGGCAAGGACTTTTCAGCTTCCCATGCTCTGCTAGCCAGCAGGTGCACAAGAAGCTGGGAGGGTCTGCTCAGCCACGACAGCTGACCCAAACTGGCCAAAGGAATATTCCATACAATGAGAATCATACCCAGTATATAATCCAGGGGGAGTTTTTCCGTAAGAGAGGGGCAGTCATTGCTGGGGGACAGATTTGGGCATTGGTGAGTGTGTGCTGAGCAGCTGTATTGTGCACTGCTTCCCTCTCTTGGGTTTTATTCCTCTCTCTCTCTCTCACCCTCTCCTTTCCATTGCTATTGTTATAGTGATTGGTATTATTAGTTTGTTGGGTTTTTTTTTTTATGTCATTGCAGCTATTAAACTGTTCTTATCTTAACCCTTGAGTTTTAAATTTTTTTCCTGATTCTCCTCCCCTTCACACCATGGAGGGGCTGGGAAGTGGTACTTGATTTCCAGCTGGGGTTAAATCATAGCACCATAATTCTTTATTTTCTGGTCCATCATGCAATCTGACTTCAGTTACACAAAGTTGTGGTAGGTAGTTCAGTCTATAAATACTCTTAAAAACTGAACTTACCCCACTGCTTCTTACACTGCTTTGAAAACTCAAATTCTGACTGCTTCATGTTGTCATCTGTTATGGATACTATCAAAGTGCTTCTACAAATTTAATTAAAAAGATAACAGTTACACTGTTCCAACTGTCTTTGAATAGGTAGTACAACAGAAGTTCCAATTGATCTGTAGAGATAAGAAAAGTATCTAAATAAATTATACAGTAATAATAGAGTTCATTTTGAAAGTTGGGGTTTTTTTATGCTTAAAATATTATGTAAAGGAAGAAAATTTTTTTATACTTCATGTATTTTGGTAAAACAACTTTAAATGAAATATTTGATGTATTCATAGTGAAGGATAATCAAACTTAGCATCACATACATTGAGTCACTATGGTTGGAATCACAGTACTTTTGGAACTTTTGGGAAAAAATAATTCTAAGTCAAAAATAAAGAAAAATCATTTAAAAGAGGTGGAGTTTATAAGTGTGTAAATTCATCTGTGCATAACAAGGAATTTGGAAATTGGGAATTATCAGAACTCAGAAATACCAGGTGTCAGTACATTTGCGTTTTTTATAAATCTGATTTTCCCCTTTGCTTCCCCTTCCATGCTGTTGTTCTTTTTGTCTTTGCTGCTTTTCCAAAATAATTCTAAGTAAAGTGTATCAGCATGCATTATATTGATGGGTGTAAATTGCAACTTTGTTTTAACCCCGCATCTGTTGGAAATGTACTGCACAATTGCCCAACACAATTACTTTCCTGCCTGTATAGTTGCAGCACTCAACTTTTTATAGTTTTTACAGTCAAGTCTAGTTTTCTACACTAGTAGTACTTGAAAAAGCCAGTTCTTAACAGTGATCTCTGTGGTCCACCATCAGATTCCAGCTGGTTTATTCTTCTGCTTAGTCACTCACATATAATTTGAGGAGTATTTTCTCTTTAGCTTAAATGCTGTATCATGTTTAACTCCTCTTTTTTTGCTTTAATACTGCATTTTTCATTTGACTCCCAAAAATACTACTTCTGTTACGCTATGTCCACCATGCCGGTTCCTGTAACAAGTGTTTATGTGCAGCCTGAAACAAGTTTATGGTGATCAATAGGCTTCAGGTGCTTCCAGCTCCTTCTCCTACCAGGTATATAGATGCTGTTCCTTCATATTACCAAGTAGTCAAGTACTTTGAGTGCTGCCACTTGGACTCAGTGTGGACTGTGAAAATGCATTTGCTCACCACGACCACAAAGCAGACAGCTCCACTACCAACTGAAAGGTGTGTGTCTGTGTCAGCACTGGAAGTGCAAACTTGTTACTTATATTGAAAACTGCTTTTTCAGAGCTGTTAAAATTGAAAAATATAGATATAAATAGACTAATAATCTGTTCCGTTTCCATGTATCTTTCCTGGATCTTTCAGCTGTCCTGTGATGTTCTCATCTTCATATTCTTTGTTATTTCTTTTCAGAGCTCTCCAGTACTTGGAGAGCTGGCAGATAAATAGCATTTCTAGCATTCTCTCAGCTTCTGTGCTAGAGAATTAAACACTGTGGGGCAAGAGAAGGAGCACAAATATGGTGAGCACTGTACTCTGACTTTCCTACTTTCAGAGTCTAAACAAATATGGTAGGACCTCATCAGTCAGTCCTGCAGCCATTCCTTACCTGCCTGTACTGTTTAGTTTTCTGCAAAATTAAAAATGTGATTTGGGAAAAGAGCCTTTATGTTCTACAACATTCCCTCTGTGGGAAAAAGAAGATAAGTGCATGCATACTTAGAGAAACTGCCTGAAAAGAAGCCTTGTTTTAGACTATCCCAATTTCTTTATCTGTCAAGATAAATGAAGATTTTTTTTCTTGCATGCAGAATGCTGGTAGCTGACACTAAAGCTGCTATTCCATACAACAGTATTCCAAGACAACAGGTTGTCTTTTTAGTGTGCTACTAATGAAAGACAACTGCTCCCCAGTCGCATTTTCATGTAGTACTCTATTATCATGTCAACCAAGACTTACCCCGATTTTGCAAGACCATAAAGAAGAGAGAGGAAGGCAGAGAAAAAGTTTGTGTCCAAACTGTCTTTGCAGCTAAGCTGAAAATATTATTTTTCTTTCTTTGGAAGGTAGAGAGGGACTTAATGTAGCTATAGCCCTTCACAGTTTATGGACAAGTCTTCCTCTTCTTTGGAAAAACTTGGATACTGCTGCCTCACCAGCAAGTCTCGGGAGAGCTAACCTTATTAGCAGAAGCAGGTCAGATGCCTTTGGTGACAGACAGGGCTAACGGATAGCTGTGGTTACTGACGGAGCTGACTGATGCTGGGATGCTGCTGGGGCTGCACATCCCCTGCTCCACTGGTCTTCCCTGCAGCAGATCTCTGAGGAAAGACAGAAGTGTGTACAGTATGCTAGTAGGTGTTCTGTTGGAGAAAACAAGTAGTTCTCTCGTTAAGTTGCAGTTTCTTTCACAGGCTAATCTAATAGTATTATGTAAATCTCTTTCTGTTGGATTAGTATAATTTTAAAAAGGGAAGTAGTCAAACAAATAGTAGAAGTAGTTGAATCTCAGTACATTGTGTTTTCAGAGTTCTGTACTGAACACCAAATTTTTAAATAGGAAAAAAGTGCCTGCATGTCAGAAACATGCTCAAGCATCCTATTCCTCTGATGGCAATTTAATGCCTTTTCCTTACTCCTATTTCCCACTCCCATTAAACTTTGGAATGCAGAAGATGGCATGAAAAATTGCCCCATTCTTGACCTGTTGTGGCAATAACTACTAGAAAATTGGTCCCTGGCAGTTACTGGGACAGTTGACCAACTCTGTGTCCAGCTTAGAACTCTTTCAATGGTTTCTTGGGGCAAGAATTTTACTCCTCACAGAAGAAACTAGCCAGGAAGGGCTGGAGCAGACTGCTGGGAGTGGGAGGGAATACAGAGTGTCAGCCACCCCTAATCACTGTCATCATCCTTGTGGAAAAAATGAAAGGACTTTTTTGTGGTTTCCCTTTGATTCTAAACCAGCTGTCTCTGTATTTAAAACATTCCTTAATTCATGCTAATGAGTAGTTGTTTTGTGATCCCATTAAGCCAGGACCAATAAAGGTTGACATATAGGTGTTTTATTGGTGCTTCCATCCCATATCTGCATAACTTTTGCTTATACATATATTTATTTTAAAGGGCAGTGTGTCTCATGATGTAAAAAGGATGCAGAAATGTCATGATTAGGTAATGGGTAAGTACTTGTTCTGAAGTGAGTCTGAAAAATCACTGGATGTGGAGGTATGCCAAGTGTCCCAAAAAGAGCAGGTTTAGGGTAGTAATTAAGTGCTGGTTGAGTAAGAATTACAAGATCACAAAACAAATTACTATTATTAGCAGAAGTATTTGTTCTTACATCAAGCTGTCATCCTGCCTTACTGTTTAACCTGATTCTGCCACGTGGAAAAAAATGATGTCAGATACTTTATTAAATGTGAATTTGTGATTTACTTAGGGGAGAGAGCACAGGGTGGTAGGTGTAATTTTCTCCTAAAATGGCAGTGATTTTTTGACTCCATGCACTTTAAATCTAACCTACAAAAGCAAGAGATCTTAAAAAACTAAAGGGCTTTTCTGGCTTTGAAGATGCTGTATGAATGAATGCTGAATCTGAAAATTTGGGATCTGTGGGAGGATATTACTGGATATTCTATGAATGTTCTATGCCTGTTCAAAGCTCGTTTATACCAGCTTGTTGCTGCAGTTCTACAAGGGGAAGCCCAGTAAATACCCTTTGATTTATACATTTCCTCTGCTTTTAAAAGAGGAGTTTAGAGAGAGTTGTAAAATGGTGTGGCTTAGGGATCCCAGGCATGAAACAGCCCCTTTGATTGCAGCTTAAGTGTGATCTGCGTGTAGAGTGTTTAATAATAAACAGCTAATTGTGCAGTTATGTGCTGAATAAATACCACAACAGCAACAATAAGAAGGTTATTTGGTGTATAACTGACACTTACTCAAGATACTTGTTAGTTGATAACTTTCTTGCAATCTTAAGCAGTGTCACAGATTTTTGGAGCCTCACATCCTATTAACTGTGGATGAGACCAGTCTTTAAAGTTATGTGGTTTTAAACAATGTAGTGGACTTCTGCTAACACTTTTATATTGAATAGTGATAGATCAGGGCATCCTTCCAACAGGTTGTTGTGGACAGAAAATAGTGAAAGACTGAAAAAACAAATTGTATATCTCAGAAGAGAAAGAGAGAGGAGATCTACTTGTCTTACGCAGCCCCCTTTGTTCCAGTAGGTCAACCTCATGCTGTAACATCATAGTTGATTCATTGCCAAAATAAGATTAAACAGTCTTAGCCTTAAAGGCATCAGAAGCATGAAATGGCTTTGGGGAATAATGTAATTCAGATATGAATAATACCATGGAAAAATCATCAACACAGACAACTCTTAATCCCCACCAACTTTTATAATTAAATCTTCTCAGATATCAGAATATATTGTATGTCTGTGTAGTTCAGATTTATGTTTTTGCTTTTTTACTCCAGAGCTGATGTTAGATGTAGTTTTGGTTTTAATATTATATTTTGGGGTTTTTTGTTTCTGGGTTTGTTTAATTTGTACTGTAGGGCCTGGGGGTGGGACAGGGGTGTTAGGGGTTGGGTAGGGGGGAGGGTAGTTTCTTTTTTGTTTTGTTTTGTAGATTTTTTAAAATGCAGTAGCTTTTTCTAAACTTACAGACTGAGCATTGGTAAGAAAGTGGTTCGCCATGCAGCATTCAAGCCTATGGATGAATCATAAGCAGAAATATTTTTCTTCCTATATCAGGCATCTAGACTTCTAGCCTGAAAGCCAGCCAGGTGGTCAAAAGACAACAGCAGCTTTTGACTTCCTTGTAGTCCATGAGCTTGAGTTTGGAGTTGTGATGGTGTGTACATCTGTCTACTGCTCCACTTTGTAGTGTCTCTGAAGCTGTGAATTTTCTGGGAAACTGACTGCTTTTTAAATAAAGCTTTGTATCTCTGTGGAGATGTGCATGCTGTGGGGGAGAGTGTGAGACAATCACTTGCTTTTCCCCCTGGAAGCAAGAGCCACAAAGGCTGTGTTTTCAATTCAGCTGTGAAAATACCTCTACTCTGGCAGTCCAAAATTGCTCATACCTTGGAGATCAAACTCAGAGGCACTGTTGCAGGAAACGTTTTTGCAAAATTGGACTGAATCAGGCAGAGAAGGCTGGTGAACCTTAGGACATCTTGTCTAGCTCTCTGCTGCCAGTTTAGGCTGACACAGGTATTCCAGTGGTCTTTCCCTTTCAGTCACATATGATTGTCTTACATGTTAAAGAGCATCTCTGATTACACTAGCAGACTGAGTCCAGGCAAGTGAAGCAGGTCTTCAAGCCTGTGTGTGATAGAGGATATGGTGTGATCTGAAGCACTGCTCTGTCCACTGCAGTTTGTAATAATATTGTGGGGGTCCCCATACGGTAAATCCGATCCTTGAAAACTTTGTGCGGAATTGGGAGCAGGTGGAATTTAAGGCAAAGTTATTTTTCACACAACATAACATCTTCTCACAAGTTCATGAACTGATTTCATTGAACAGTGAAGAATGAAACTTGAATGGTGATCATAATACTGGAATAAATATAAACCTCAGCTTAAGACTGTTGACTTAAGACTTCTCTCAAAGCTTACTTCTCTCACTACCCATGGCTGTATTCAAAGGTTTCCCAGCTGGTGGTGCCTACTCTAGAGTGTCTTTCTAGGAGTTCATAGGAGAGGTCCTGTCTTTGCCCTGCCTTCTATGAGTGACAGTCATTTAGTCTTGACCAACTGCATGTCCCAGTTCAAGACAAGTTTGTCACTCAGGATACTGTGTAGGGTCAGAGTAGTAATGGTGGCATGAAATGAGTAGATCTGAATGTTATACAGCTGTTTGAGTAGTCAAATCTACTAGGGCTAGCTCTGTTCTAAGTCTGGTTTAAAGAACAGCTTTTCTTCAGTTAACAGAGTGGGCTAGCTTTGAAAACTGTTCTCATTAGTATCATTCTGTAATTCTATGATTCCTTCATATGGTGAAAAAAGCAGGAACAGAATTTCTAGAGAATCCTCAGCGAGAGATTAGGGAAACTTAAAAGAAAAACCAATTTTAGAAATCCTGTTCTTGCTTTAACTCAACATTGGACTCCCGGAGATATCTGATCTAGATCAGCATGTACATCTAGCAATAGCAGGCTTGTACATCAGTGATAGTGTGCTGGAGTCAGCAGCTTCCTGGAGTTTCTTCTGGTTTGGAAGACAAACACAGGTTTTTGTTTCTCAATGCCTCAGTACTCTTCTCATCTTCAAACTTGTATTTAACAGGATGATACAGTAACAGTTGATGCTTTGAGAGGCTACCTAAATACAGACTAGACAAGAATAAGGGAATAAATGTAGGTATTTATTTGAAGGGCCTTCAAAGGTACCCCCTGGGGAGCCAGAGGCTACTGCCAAAATGGACCCCAATGTGGACGACAGGTCACGAGTGCTTCACACTTTTATAGGTTTGGTTCATTTGCATATCAGGGTTAATTCTCCAATTAAAGCTTCAGTTTAATGATGTAATTTCCCCTCAGCTTGCCCCGCCCTTTAGAGGCTTTTGGTTTATGTATATTGGGCCTAGGACAGTCTGAGTGTCCTTGGAGAGCAGGCCTGGAGAGGCTTTGTTATGTCTACCTGGCATGAGAGAACAGCAGCTAACAGGCCACAAGAAACTTCAGAGTTACACACTAGGCAGTACAGGATTTGAAAGATATGAAAGTTAAAACCTAAGGCATCGCAATAATTCTTGATACTACTGTATTTAGTCAGTGCTTTAAAAATCTAAAGCAGTGTCATGAAACTGTTTTGTTTTAAAAACTTTTTAAAAAACAAACTTGAGGATAGAATAAAGTGAATATTGACAAATCATATAGATTGTAAGAAACTACAAATTCTCCCACCTGCAGAAGAAAAAATGCTCAACATGCATATGGAAGGAGAAATCCAGAAACCATTACTTTTGTCCAGGAATCCCCAGTAATCAAAAATCCAGTGGTCCTCACTGATAAGGTGTTACCTTTTACTTACAGACATGGTGAAATGTGTACATTTGTGTGATACAAAAGCCATATATTAAATTACCTTTCCTGTCTCTTCTAGGTTTTTTTCAGATATTGTTCTAGATGGCATAAAAAGGGGCAATATACTTTAGTCAAGCAGAGTTAAAAGCTGATTTCCCCCACCACAGTAAACAGGCTTCTCTTAACTCTGAATTTTCTTGAACTGAACACTCATCATCTATTTTTTTTAGTGGGCAGTTTGCCGTAGTGAAAAAATGCCGGGAGAAAAGCACCGGTCAGCAGTTTGCAGCAAAATTCATCAAGAAAAGGAGAACGAAATCCAGCCGCCGTGGAGTGAGCCGGGAAGACATCGAGCGAGAAGTTGGCATACTAAAAGAGATTCGACATCCTAATGTGATTACGCTTCATGATGTCTATGAGAACAAAACAGATGTCATTCTTATTCTGGAACTGTAAGTAACTCTAGAGACCCATGAAGGAGTAGCAGAATATTTGTTTCTTTGTTTTTCAAAAGCAGACACTTTCAGAATTGCAGTGATTTAATGGAAGTTCCTTATCACGCCAAAAGAAAATAGACAATAGCCTTAGAAATCTTCATTTCTAAGTCAGTGTTGTAGCTTCCTGATTTCTACATATATTTTTCACTCTGAATGCACTACAAAGTTTTTAAAAAAAAATCAGCATCTTTAGGATTTTTTTTTTCTGATTGTTACTTTAATCACTGTTGGTGTTACAGATCCAGAAGAATAGCCTGGAACTAAATAAATTAATTTGAAGATAAGAGCAGAGAAAAATAGAGATTCCAAGTGAAGATTAATTTAGCAAATTTTACTGTGTTCTATATTGGTGTAAAGTAGCCTCAGTGAATGCTTTTTCTCTTTTTCTAATGCACGTAGAACAGAATCTTCCCAGTTCTCTCTTGCTGAAATGAGAACTGAACTTTAACATTGTTTCATACTGGTTTAGTTCCCAATTTTTCATCCAATGTCATTGCTAATAGAGTGAAGTAAATATGTCAGCAGAGACTACTTCTGCATTTTTTCAAGTCTGGTTTCCAGTTCCTCAAAGACTGCAATTGTAGGAGCTAAGCGTTACTCACTTGTTAAGAGTTTGTCAGTGCCTTCTGCTGGAATGTGCATGTCTTTACATAGATTGCATGCCTGGCACTTTATTATTGCCATACTTGTTCTGTATTGGTTAACCATGCTTTACAGTTAGTATTTCATGCCAGCAGAAGTCTTGGTACCAGAATCATTGTGCCTTTTTCATGGCTGTTCATGTGTTTTTTCTTGTGTAGGTTATGTCTTTCTGTTTACTAGCTTTGGTAAATGGTATTTCCACTTACCTTATAAAGATACTTCAGTTTTGCATGGTTTCAGTAACCTGTAGGTTTACAGTATAGATTTGAAAAGAAACCTGGGAAGTAACTTTTGGAGTTACTTCTTTTCTATGGTCTATATATGCATGATAATACTTTGTTATGTTTATGCAAACATATTTTTACACTTCTAGTCCAGCATATGATGGTTTATTGTAATAGTTGTGGTCTGGCTTGGTTTTTTAGTTCCAGTTGTACACACTTGCATTAATTTGCCAGATTTGGATAATTTAAACAAGTCTTTTTTTCCAAACTAAATTATCATCCTGTATAACATAGAAGTTCTTTATATTCTTACTGCTTCTGGGTTTTGCTCAGAATTCTTTGAAGTGTGACGTGAATACATGGCAAAATTAGTGTGATGCTTCTTCCTCTCCCCACTTGATACTAAGTCTCACGTTCTCTTTCCCTTTTTTTGTGTGTTGCTGCTTCTGCAGCTCTTCTGCTCTGTAATCTGTCCAGATGAAATCAGGCCAGTGTCTGTACTTGAAAGCTGTGAGGGAGACTTGGTAATCAAAACAGTGGTAGGAGGAATGGGACTATTCCACCCACCCCCACTTTGCACATGGAATGGGAGCCCTTTTGGCAGAAGGGTTGCTGTGTGTGTCAGTATGTCCCCACTACTGTCCATTGAGCAGAAGAATGACAATCTGCATATTTCATAAACTTGATGGCATGAAGCTCAGCAAATTATTTGCATTGCAATTTAGGTAATTGTTTTAAGAGGCCAGCAATCCACATGTTGTTTCAATCAGAGATTTTTTTTTTTCACTTTTCCAAACTGCTTTATGAGCCTTTCAAGTTGAAGAAGTGCTATTTTGGATATGACAAAGGTAATGCATTTATTTATTTAGACAGTTGAAGAGGAAAAGATGACATTAGCAATCGCTTTGTAAACTTGAATATGCTAACTGCTACAAAGTTTTGTAGTTCTCAAAATCACCATGATGTTACATAAAGCTATTGAAAAGACAGGATTGTCATTTTAATCGCATGCTTAGGCATTAAATATGTAATCCTTTTTCTCTAATGTTCTAATATTCACATTTTGCCTAGGGACCTACCCTCCTGACAGTCTTTGTTCTTACAGAACTATTTCATACGAACAGAGGTAAAGCTGCGATCTCATTAAATAACCTGTTTTGCTATCCTCAGAATCGATCCTAAGTGTCCATTTTCCATTCTGATTAGAACATAGTATATCTCCTGGCACTTGTGTTCTGTTCTGACTACAATAATGAGGCCGTATACCACACAGAGACACAATTTTGTATAACTGAGCAATTGCAGCTGCCCTTTTGTTGCCATGTGTCAACATGCACAGTCCCAGGGCAACAGGGTCTATGGCCTGTTCACTACTGATTTTTATTTTCTGCTTCAGCAAGAGCTTTGCCATATTGCGTACAGCCTCCTAGACATTTTTCTGCCATACTAAATGGCAGTTTCTTAGAGGTAAGCAATTGACTGGAGAAGGGGGAATGGCATCAAACTGAAAGATGGTAGACTCGGATTGGATATTAAGAAATTCTTTACAGTGAGTGTGGTGAGGCACTGGAGCAGGTTGCCCAGAGAAGTTCTGGATCTCCATTCCTGGAAGTGCTCAAGTCCAGGTTGGATGGAGCTCTGAGCAATGTGTTCTAGTGGGAGGTGACCCTGCCCATGGCAGGGGAATTGGAACTTGATGATCTTTAAGGTCCCTTCCAACACAAACCATTCTATGATTCTATTCAAGGTCATGATTTATATGCAGTAATAGGTGGGCAGTTGGTTAATTATTGCAATGGCAAGGTAGGTCCTCACAGCACGGAATACAAAACAGAGTGGCTATATCCACATAGGTGTTTGGAATTTTTTCTTTCAACTACCTTATATCAGGAAACTGATCTACCAAAAAACCCAAGTTCTATGAAACATTTAATTTATGTAACTTTTAAAACCAAACCCTTCCTTAAAAGATTCAGCAGCCATGCACAAGCGTGAGATGTCCTTGAAGAGCCTTACTTAATTACAGTCTTTTGGTATATTTAGAGCATTCAGACATATTTTCATAACTCTAGGTCTTAGGTGTCTCCTTTCTTGACTTGGAAATTACCTTTTAAATTCCCACTCTGTGGACTCTGTCATCGTCTTGAAAGGAGTCTTATGCATATTACATACAAACTGGAAACCACTGTCTTTTCCTCATCTAACTTAAAACCTTAATAGTTTTCTTATTTTTCCTTTTATCACACAAATAATGGAATTAGTCAAAATTTCACAGTACTTTTTTCTATCCAGCTGCAGCAATTAGAGTCTGTTATAAGTTAGCAGTACTAAGATATTTCTAGTGAGCTCTGCTGAAGCCATCATTTTTTCAGGCTTCGCAGGCTAGAAAACACAGATGTCTCTGCACAGTGATAATTATTTTCTTTCCTCAAGCATGTTTTGCACCTACTTGGTTCCCCTTTTTCAGGCCTTGGAAGCATAATTTCTGTCTTCCATTTTATTTTCTCTTTCACTTTATTATGTCTTTATTTAGACTGCAGACATAAACTATACTAATTTTTTGGTTCTTTGTGGTGCCTTGGTTACGGTTTATTGCTGCAACACAAAGAATAAATATTTTCATCCTATATTCTATAGTATTTTCTTAGAATTCACAAAAACAATGCAGGTAGTCTCTCTTTTAAAAATCTCTTGATAGCAATACCTGACTCCTTTCACTTGGAAGCTGTGGATGGAGTTAGGTTTTCATACTTTTCTCTGCAAAGAACATAACTTCATTTCTGAATTTGAAAGCTTAAGATGGTTAGCTCTTGTCACATGGTTCTGAGTGATGATTATCTGTTTTACATATTTTTAATAAATAGAAAGCTTTGAAAGTACTAGAGTGAAATGACATTAACTTAGAAGCATTTGTACGTTAAATACTAGGATTTATGCTTCATTTGAAAGCATAAACTTTCTTTTAAACTTAGTCCTATGCACCCCATTGTCTCCAAGTTTCTACTTTGTTGGTAGCTTCATATTACTAACCAAAACAGAACAGTGCAAGGAGAGGATGATACATCCCTGTATAAAAAATTATGACCATTTCATTAGTTGATCATTGAAGAGTAAATAAGGGCAAATAATTATGAACTCTTTAAATTCGTCTTCTATCTTATTGGGGCTTTAATTTAACGGTTTACAGTTATGCTCTGGAAGAGAGTTATAGCCTGTTTTCCAGAGAAGCTTGAAGTCATCACAGGGTTTCTTTATTTTTCAGTTGTCTTTTGGTTGACATACCTCTGAGATTTTTGTTAACTTTACCTGTAAGTAAATAAGAAAGTTATTCTCCAGTAGCTTTGCACCAAAATTTGAAAGGAGGATTAAATGTTTTGTGCTTCTGGGATGTAACAAGAGGTTAGAAAACCCTGTGACACTAATTTGTAGATCTTGTGCCCCCTTTGGATTTCAAAATCCTAGATTCCAGGCCCACCGATAGATGCACAGAGAATACGTAGCCAGGTTAGAACAAAGGCTTGACAGGGCTGAAAGAACAGGCTCAGAGCCTGTGTGACTCTGCCACACACTGAGCACATCTTGAAGGGAGAGTTGGTTTCTATGTGCTGCAGTCCCTGAGCAAAATGCTTGTCCCTCTTGTTTGCTAAACCTGAATGCTCCTCATACATTAAATCTGAATGTTGTGGATGAGATCAAAATACTAAGGCACTCTGCTGGGCCAAAGTAACCAGCTGCTGTATCCAGACGCCGGGCACTTAAGGAACTTCAGTGATGGAAACCTATATACCAGCAGTGTTTGCGTGCAGGAAAGATTCACAGGAGTGTTCAGGCTTCCCCCTTAGTGGGACTTAACTGCTTAAGTTATAGTCCAGGTTTTGATATGTGTGTTCTGGCTGGGCAATGAGGCCAATGCTTCTTGTTCGGTATAATTGAAGAATTTAGGCACACTAAAGAGAGGATTTCATGACAGTTAGTGTCTCTAATAGAAGCTGGACAAATGAAAATGAAAAGGCATGGTGATGCTGTAACATGTCTAGCTGATAGCTAGATAAAGAAAAATTGAAGTGCAGTGTTGTTCAGCCAGTCAGTAATTTAATGAGCTAGCAGCCCTGTTCTGCTCTTTCAAAATGTTTGGTACACTTTGTACTTCTGAGGAGTGGGTTGGTAACTGCACAATTCATAAAGGCAGTGAAATGAAGTCAAATGTAAACCCCCTTATTCTTACATAAGAAGAAGTAATAATATATGAATCTAGTCTTGGGCTGACAACTGCATAACTGGCTGTCATACAATACACATTTGACCACAGAACAGGGAAAACATTTCTTTTACAAGCTGACAGAATAAATGTTTGGACTAGAGAAGAATTTAGATAATTTATCAAATTGATTCTGTTTTAAAACTGGAATAAATTGATAGCGTGCTTCTTTAACTTAGTTTATGTTGTTTTGAAATCTAAGCAAGATAAATGTTTCTTCAAGGGGCTTGGGCCTAGATTTTGGGGTTTGTTTTTAGATTTTTAAATCCATTAGGAATCCTTAGATAATAATTAATTATCATTTAGGTGCTATTGCATAATAAGCAGTGTGATCATAGCATATGACTGAGTCATTAAGAGGTGACCACGCTGACTTTGAAGGTTAATTGATTCTAAGTTCCCTGGGTAGGTTCCCATAATGACTTCCTCTGAGATCTGGCGATAGTTCTGTTTCATGGTTAAGAAAGCCTGGCAATTTGCAAAAGCACTATCCAGAAATCTTTTTTCCATGGGCGTGATGTATTTTCTTTCCCAGAGGGAGGTGTGTGGGTTGCAATCACATCTGTCAGCCTTCCTTTGGGAAGGCTGGGAAATGCTTTTACCACTATTGCATTTTATAAGAAAGAATGAAGTCAACTGAAAGCTTTAATTTACTTCTCTCATTTCAGGAAAGCTAGCACTTCTGCCTAGAAATATCAGTGAAATAACACATACCAGATTTGCTCTTAGTGAAAATGTTTATACGAAATACTTCTAAAAACATGTGCTCTGCTACTTTAAAACAATATAAAAGGTCATGTTATAACAATTAAAATAGATTTACTCAGCGCTTATGACTTTCTGTGTTATACATGGTCAATACTACATTAGAATTAGGTAGGACTAAGATGTGACTGCCGTAAAGCACAATTTTATTGAACATGATATTTGAGCAACATATTATGACTGCAAAATTATTACTTCATTTAATGTAAACAGAAAGTTTTTATACAGCAACGCTAAAAAATGAATGCTTTAAAGGAAAACAGTATGTGAAGATGAACATGGAGGCTTTGCAGTCATGAAGGAATTTAGCTGTGACTTAACTTGTAATCAAGTTTCTCTGTCAATCTGAATGGGTATAGGTTGCTGTCCATCCTTTACTTACTAGTATTTTGGCAGTTAGAGTTGTCTTAGGGCACAGAGGAACAGGTCAGGAAGATGTCTGGTAATTCCTCCCAGCAAACAGAGGAATGGAACAGAACGAAGCTCTGTGCTTCCTGGGGATACCGGGTAGAGATACTTCAAAATCCTGTACAGGAAGAAGCACTGGTGCTTGGTGAACCTCTAGCCTCCACTCCCCTCAGGAAGCATCTTTCTCCATCTGGTGGTTGGGGGCAGCAGTCTTTTAGATGTTGGCTGTGTGGGCTGCTCTGTAGAGGACCAAAGGTGGGCTGGGAGCAAGTTTGTGTGGCTTGGGAAACCCATGCAATGGTCTGGTTTCAGTCAGGTTTCAGCAGAGAGTTTGTGCATCAGCAACCCCAAAGCCAATTTAGAAACAAGGGCCCGTTGTAATGGAGGTGGAAACAGTGTACTTGGTAGAAGATGATGTTCAAAAAGACCAGCCGAAAGGGCTGATGTATGGAATTACCTGTGCTTTCTCCTTTAGATTAACACTGGTTCTGTGTGTGAGATGGGATGTACACAGGTTCCTTGGTGGTATGGGGCTCTCTGCTTGCCTTCTGGTTCCACTCTTAAAGGTGACTCTGGGTTACTAAAATGTGCAGTGTTTGTGTATTGTGGGACTGTGTTACACTGGCTGAGGCACAGGACTAGACTTGAAAACTCAACAGCATTTTAGGACGCTTGTGAAGGCTGCAGTAGCTTACATAGCCAGTGTCTTTACTGGCTTCTTCTAACCCATTTCATCATCTGTAATATCTGGAAGTCTAGTCAAGATCATCTAGTTATTCTACATATATAATCCAATTATGAAATCTGTGAAACCATGCTCTGCTGATAAATCTGAGGACATTGTAATTCAGTCAATTAATTGTGGAAGTCAAACTTATAAAGGATGTTGAGTGTGGACCTGTATTAACCCTCCATGACTCACTTGAAGATTGCCTTGCAGTGATACAATGGATTTTTGTGTGCCCATGGTAGTATAGCTTAATATCAGACCTTCCTGAGTCAGCAAAATGGTAAGGAATAAGTAGTCTCCTGAAGAGCATGAAGAGGAAGCTAAAAAACACAACCTCCCATGGGAACATGGGTCACTGCCTTACATGTGTGAGAAGGGCCTCCCTGGAGGTTGCTGGGTGCAGAGGGACCTTTCTGGGAAGCCAGGTGTTTCTGAGCTTCCAGGTGAAGCTTTCTATGCATGCTAGTATAACCTTTTACTCATCATTGCTATAAAAACCCTTTTCTCTCATGCCTTATGTCCCTACCAGTAGAAGTAAACAGCAGGAGCAGCTAGAGGGGCACTGTGCTTGCCAGCTATGGCAGCACACCAGGGGAGAACACGGGTTTCTGAGCTCGCCCCCACAGCTGAGGAGTTACCAGCAGGAGAATTCACAGTGGCCCCCTCTCTGAGGTGAACCCACGCAGGATCTCCTCCTAGACAACAAGAGTGAGATGTGTAATATGAGGGGGCACACCAAAGTCCCACAGACCAGAGGTACAGCTGCTTCTGGAACAACACTTTGAGTGCATTACAGCCCATCCCTCCTCACTCGCCTACTCATTCAGCAAGAGCTGCCAAGTCACTTAGGGTGGCAGTACTTAAGAATCACACAAAGAAGCACACAACAGATTGGAAAAATCTACCACTTTTTCTAATGAACTTCCAGTTTTAAAAAAGAAAAAAACATTTCGAGCTTCTTTGACCCTCAGTTTCGAGATTTGCAAGCACTAGGTATATTACCTGTGAAATACAGATAACATTTTATTGCACACAATTACAAGGCTTATGATATGTCATTAAAGAAATGTCACTACAATTAACCTGTAGCAAAGACAGAAGAGTAGTACTCAGCAGTACAGAATCTGAATAATTCCAGATAAAAAGAAGCTGAAGAAGCTCTTTCCATTTTACAAATGCAGATATCTCTAAAAGTTGCAAACCTTGGGAATTAAATATTTCTTTTGGGTCTATAAGGAATGTGTACAATCAGTGATAATCATAGATGACTATTAAGTTTCACAGACTGCATATCTTTAAAATGCCAACAGGAGTAAGAGCGAGCTTTACCGGCCATAAAGCATGACACCACCTGTGTGACACTGTCTCAGTCTGAGACTGCAGGGCGGGCAGCACAGTACTTGGAGAGGGCATTGCTGCAAATGCCTGCCTGAGTACTTCTCTTGTATTTGTGATTGCTGATGACTGACTTAAGCACCAGCAGGAGCTTTTGCTGTTTCACAGGGTTTTGAGCTGGGTGAAAAGCAGGACCAGATGCAGTCTTTTGGTGCAGTCTTACAGGCTCTTCCTCAGCTGAGGATCCATCTTCTCTGGTTCCCCAAACTGCGATAGCTAGCCCAGTGCCAAACCATGCTGAAGGCATTCAGGTGATGGTTTTTGCTGGGTCTGCTGTAGCCACAGTGAGTCTGCCTGCTCCATGTGGCATGGCTGTGCTCCAGTTTACAGCCTCTCAACAACTGCAGCCAAAATCCACTTGTAAACACATGGAAGCAAGCTTCACGTGATGCTAAGGCCTTTAGTCCAATAACTGGAAATGAATGTCACCGTTCAGTGCAGTGCTGCAGAGATACAGACATTAGCCTGAAAATATTTTCTTTTTTTTTTAATTCAGAAGCAAACAATGAGAGAATATGCATGTGTGTCCATTTGTAAGATGCTTCTGACCAGTCTCTGTAAAATAACAAGTTGGATTTAATCATTAGGAACTCCATCTTAATGTCTCTACAACCACAAAAATTTATTAAAATGGCCTCGTCCTTCCAGTCTATAATTCTTATATTTTAATGGCACTTTGTTTCAATAATTGCTTTCATGCAGAAAATATTACAAGACAAATAATACCCAAAACAATACTCTCATTATTGTCTAGGCAGCTCAATGAAAGCTTCAAGAACTCATTAAAATACACTTTTCATGCAATTTGCATTACAATAATGCAGATCAAGTCTCTTAAAAAGTAGACATGATAAAGAAGTCAAATGTATTTCCAGAAATTTGCCCAAACTATTTGCCTATTGTTATATGTTAATTGCTGCCTCATGTTTCATAATCAGAACTTTAAATTGTGAACAGATTTTTTTTTTCCCCTGCAGAAAAGCAATAAAAATTAGGGTCCACTTTCTGAATTTGTTTAATATCATTACAATGCAAATTACAGGGGGTATTATGACCATTTTTGCAATCTGTAAGGCATTTCTAAGTAATACCTCTGCTTTCACAGATGGGAAAAGTATTTTGCCACAGTGAGCAGTCATCTCCTTATATGTCCTTCAGCTGAAAGGTGTTTTTCTGTTATTTAGGAATAGCTGTAGTTCTGTTTCTTATCACTTCAGGATTTCTTTATGCTGTTGACTGAGTCAAGAGCTGCTTGACGGAGCTGAGAAGAGGGTCATCTTCTCTTTATTCTTCTCTGTCTCTCAAATGGAAAAATCCAGATGTGCTTATGTACCCTCTCATACCTCTTTTCTTTCTGCTGTGCAGCTGGAACACTTACTAGAAACAGTCTTAAGGGCTTTTCATTGTAGAAGAAGTTAGAGTACAAATACATGTTAGAGTACAAATACAATATAGGTGCTGCTTGTAATACAGTATTCAAAGAACAGAAAATATTTTTGAATAGTTGAATGCTCTGAGGAGTTTAGAAACTAAATAGTAGGACAGCTGCCAATAGATATTTCAAAATAAGCTTTAAATTTTGTATTTTTAATGAGGGTGTAGAAATCTAATGTTTTACTGATATGAGCCAATTCATGTTTTATTTTCTAGCTAATGTAATGTGTTATTAAAACATTAGTATGTTTTGAGTCTCGTTACTTCATATTTAATTTTATTCTTTTAAATGTGCATAGAGAGTAGGAGGCCTTCATTTAAATTCGGATACTGTCAAACATGTTTGTTTGGGTTTTCTAAACTTTTTTTGGTCTAAAAGTAAGACTCCTTTTACCATATTCTTTTCAGGGGGAGGGAGGGAATAACTAACTCTTTTGGGTGTTGAATTAAGTAATTTTCATCATCTTTTCTGATATTTGCAACCTTTGAAGCATCTGGATCCTTGTCAAGGCTGGTTAGAGGACAGCTATGCTAAAAGGAACCCACTGGTTAAAACAAGCTTGTCAATAACTCTGCTTCTGTTCTCCAAGTGTTGCAGGTGGGGAGCTCTTCGACTTCTTAGCTGAAAAAGAATCTCTCACAGAGGAGGAAGCTACAGAATTTCTCAAGCAGATACTTAATGGTGTTCAGTATCTCCACTCTCTGCAAATTGCCCACTTTGATCTTAAGGTGTGTTGAACAGATGAAAACAGCTGTAAGCAATATCCATTAAAGCCCTCTGTAATTCTGGCCACAAATCAGTCATCATGCAGATCTTGGCCACAGTTTTGTTTTGCTAGCTTATGTAGATAGGGGAAAGCTC
This sequence comes from Corvus brachyrhynchos, assembly GCF_000691975.1. NCBI lineage: Eukaryota > Metazoa > Chordata > Aves > Passeriformes > Corvidae > Corvus > Corvus brachyrhynchos. The sequence goes on along the minus strand of NW_008239289.1, from coordinate 549,004 downwards.
AGCCATTGGAAAGAAGTTACTGAACTGTAAATAGTTCCCGTCTGTTCCCAACGTAAGATTCTTCCGGGGAAATGGCAACTTCTGACAAAACTAAACCATTCTGAGAAAACAAACCTGAAATAAAAATGAGGATTGTGATTTTTTTTTTTTTTTTAATGTGAATGGGATCTGGGCGAAACATTCTTTTTTAATTGGGGGGAGCGTTTTTGGCACTTAATTGAAACTGCACTAAGTACAAGGATTGTTGTGGAGCAGGCAGCAGATTCTTTCCTCTTCTGTCTTTTTCCCTTTTGTGGCTTTTTTGTTCGTTTTCAGAAAAGCTGTTAATTGCATCCTTTTGGTAATGAAAGCAGAGCTTTTTGTATTTAAACTCAGCAACTGCTTTTTAATGTTTCAATTTCAGGATCTTTCACCCCACCACCACCCGACA
>NW_008239289.1:544462-548549 GCF_000691975.1 Corvus brachyrhynchos | reverse complement strand
AATATTCCCTGAAGCCTGCTGAAATGGGCAGCTATGTCTATAAGAGAAAAAGGAGGCATGATTATTTCATTACAATTGAAATATGGTTCAGAAAGGGGGATGAGGTAGGGAAGGGAATGGATTTCAGGGTAAGCATACCTTTTCCAGTTTCATCCTTATCAGCTCAGTAATATATTTGGTCTTCGTATGACAGTCAGCAAGAAAAAAAATTGTAAAGCTAGAAAGGAATGTATTTTTTAGAGTATGAAATGTGAATTTTTGCCAATGTGTTTGTAATTGAACAAGTCATCCTTGGATACACTAGATACCAAAAACTTGTGTGTTAAAGTGGGCAGCAATGTGCAGACCAATAAATATGCACTAGAAATGCAGGAAGGAAATAAAGAAAATTACATTTGCACGTATCAGGTCCTGTGACTGGGAAAGAAAGGTGAAAGAAGGGTGATAATGAAGAGCTGTCCTTAATGACTCCAGAAGCCCTTAACACTCTGAATAGGATGGATGTAGGTACAGGACCTCTTCAGAGCACACCAGCTTATGGACGACAGGATATGGAGTCTAAGTAGCTGGTTCTGTGTGCTCGCAAAGTGATGCAGTGTAGAAACAGGACCCTTTGCTGATAATCCTGGCATTTCATCTTCTTTGTTCTGGTTTTGCAGAGCTTTGGTGTAAAGTAATATAAAGTCCATATTTCAAAATAAGCTAGAAAAGATGGAGAACCTTCTCTTTTTCCCCTTTTTTTAAGTGTGTTGAGCCTTAAAATCTGGGAGCTGGACCACTCCAGAAGTTTCCCTGGAACATCCAAAAGCAAGAAGATACACCTCCCTGATTGCTTACGTGGTGTGAAAGAAACCTCTTTCAGGGACTATAGTTTATAGCGGTTTGTTTCCTGCCAGCTCCCAGCAGTGCTGGAATGGCTGTAGCACAGGGCGTGTCACCTTTACTGGGGACAGTGTGTTTCTCTTAGGGTCAGTCCACATGAAAACTGCAATTGTGATATCTACAAGAAGTAAAATCTTGGCCTTGTGGAAATCACAGCGCTTCCATATGAACATGAAATCCTAATTTACGGTAGTGAACTTCTAGCATATGATGGATCATAATAGGAAAAGACAGGATTTTTCCACCTAAAACACAATTCAGGGGTCTAAAGGAGGTAAAGAGAAATGTTCAGTGCTGAAGAATACTGGTCCACAGTTTGTACCTATGTGTAATCTCTCTTTCTTTCCCCCTTCCTCCTTCTCAAAGCCTGAAAACATAATGTTGTTGGACAGGAATGTACCGAAGCCTCGAATCAAGATTATTGACTTTGGTTTAGCACACAAAATTGACTTTGGAAATGAATTCAAAAACATCTTCGGAACGCCAGAGTTTGTTGGTAAGAAAACTGTTGTTTCTTCAAACTATTCTTTTTCAGTCTGTGAAACAGTGTTAGTGGCTTATCTTGGCTTGGCTGATTTACAGATTTTGAAATTTTTTATGTAATTTGTGACATTTTGAAATTTAAATAAGCAATTTGTAGTGTTTGATTTCAAATTAGACTTGCATCAAGGTGTTTTTATCTATCAGCATCTTAGCTTATTATCTCTGACATACATAGACTCAGAGTGAGACTTCCATCTGTTCTTTGACTAGGTACTTATCTTGCTGCTTTTTCCTTTAGCTCCTGAAATAGTAAATTATGAGCCTCTTGGTCTTGAAGCAGATATGTGGTAAGTTATTGGATCTTACTTGAAATAAGTCTCTCATGATTATGCTTATGTTCTAACCTTTTTTTTCTCTCCTCTCTCTCTCTTTCCATCTATTTTCCTCTCCTCTCCCTCATCCTTTTTCTGTTTGTTTTACCTTCAATCCAGGAGCATTGGTGTAATAACTTATATTCTGTAAGTACCAAAATCTATGGGTGTTTCTTGAAAATGCTGTTGTTTTTTAATTCTGATTCTATCCTCTGGGGTTTTGGTCATGTCTGTACAAATAATACCATTCTGATTGCACATCATGATTCAAGTTGTATGATCATGAAAGCGTAGTTTAATTATTGAAAGAATTGCCATTAATCAGCATTGATGAAGCATGGGAAACTGTCTTCAAGTCTGTAGGTGATGTTCCTACAACTATATCTTAACCAGTATTCTTTGAAATTACAGCCCAGTTTTTTGCCCTGCTACATCACATCTTCGTGAAAGTACATTTGCAGCATTAAAACAGAAAAGAAAAATGTTATTTCCTACTGTTATTTGATCTTAGAGGGTTGAAGCAGCAGTGCTACAACATGTAATAAGAGGAATGTACTATCTTTCTTGCAGTCTAAGTGGTGCATCTCCATTTCTTGGAGAAACCAAACAGGAAACGTTGGCAAATGTGTCTGCTGTGAATTATGAATTTGAAGAAGAATTCTTTAGTAATACCAGTGCCCTAGCTAAAGACTTTATACGAAGACTTCTAGTCAAGGATCCAAAGTGAGTTGTTTTTCTTGTGTGTGGCAGTTACATCTCTAATATTTCAAATTACATTATATTTTGAGATGTTAGCTTAATAAACATAAAACAGTATGTATTTTTTAATATCTGAAACAGTTCTATTTTTCATTCTCTTAAAGGAAAAGAATGACTATTCAAGACAGTTTGCTGCATCCTTGGATCAAGGTTAGCATGCCATTCATTCTCTGTTGTCCTGCTTTTAATCGTTCTTCATTTCATACTTTTCAAGTTTCCTTAACGTGGAAAATTGTCATAATTGTTTAATGTAACTTACTGTTTTGGAAAGCTGTCTGTATGAAAGCTAACATATGCAGAATGTGGGCTTCATTAATATCCACTCCGTGTGAGTTAGCAGTTGGGAAGTAGCCCACTATGGGAATTAAACTCATGCTCAGACAGAGAAGCTAATCTTCAGAGAGCATTGCCCTGACAAAGATACAGTCTCTGAAACCAGTCCAATTCCCACTAAGTTTTCTTCTTCTAATGCCCTTATTTAGACTGGGAAAAAAGAGTAATCTCTCTTCTGTCCTTTCCTTTTAGACTGAAGAGAGCAGTTGATGTGGGTTGGTGGTCCACTTCCTTCTTCAGTGTTTCAGTGTTTGGTTTGGATTGACCCGTTGTGAAGCTGCTAGGTTGAGAGGGAGAAAATGGCACCTATCATTCTTCTTAATGTGTGTAGTAGTACCTGGCAGTTAATTTTTTAAATTCCATATCACATTCTGATTATGAGCAGTAAACCCATTCAGTGCCATTGATTTCCCAGTATGTGGGGATGCTCAGTGGGTATCTGATCCCATTCCACTTCCCAGAGAATCAGTTAGCAGAATATTTATCTGTGCCACAACTGCTTCAGTTCACAGTACAACATCTGAGGGCAGGCATTTCTACATCAATTTGCCAAACTACAAACTTGACCATGCTTTGCTGACTTTTTGCTGAGGTAATCTGAAATAGTTGAAATGTGTGGAACATACTGACATGATATTTTAAACCACTAAAGCAAGCAAGGTTGTCTCTCTTGGACCAAGGTCCACACTCATGCAAAGTGACAGGTTGTTTTGTATCCTATTATTTTGTTTTATACCTTAATTTCCAGGCATTTGATTCCCACTTCACTGGTCATATCCTCTTTTCCCCTTTTCCACCACTATCTTCACCTGCATTTCCGTGTCAGGGAAGGTTGAAACTATTTCCTTTCTAACTCAAGCCTTTCCATGATCTGTGATATATATATATATCTCCATAAAAATTATTTTAAGAATGGGATCATAAGATGCTGTCGCGGGTTCGGTTTGTAACCGGGCGGAAACACCCATTTAGCGTAGTGGTTTGGTCCAAAATACTTATTACTGTTTATCTGCTGTGAGATAAGAATTAGGAGAAATGCAAAACAGGCACCAAACTTGAAAGAATATAAAGAAGTTTATTAACAGACCTAAAAGAAGAAAAAAAAAATTATACCACCTTCAGAACTCTCCTCCTCCCCCCACCTTCCTCCCTTCTCCCACTGACAATGTAAAAAGACAACCCTTCAGATGTTCAGTCTGTTTACCACTTCCATAATAACCTTGTTCAGTCCATTTAGAAAGAGAAGTCTCTTCTTGCTC
>NW_008239289.1:530543-543787 GCF_000691975.1 Corvus brachyrhynchos | reverse complement strand
TGGCTCAGGGAGGGCGGTGGCCCGCCCCGGCCTGGCCCAAGCAGGGCCTGGGCCGGGCCCACTGGGCCCTGCTCGGGCCCTGCAGCCACCTGTGCCAGCGCCGGAAACGAGAGAGAGCTTGGAGGGGGAGTTTGCCTATTCTTAAATGTGGATCACAGAGGTGATCACAACTTTAAGTGGCTTAGAGAATTGTCCATATTCAAACTGGCCAGCTGATAGGTTCTATCAGTTCCCAGAGGAAACTGTAAGCACCCCTTAGCAAGGACGTCCCTTCCGGGACTATGCTTGCTAACCTATGACAGATGCAAAATTTGGTATGCTTCACTAGTCATTAGTACTTAGTTTTAGCCTATGAAAAATTTGAAAGGATGCAGGCTTAGAGCTTGCTGCACTGGTAGGTGGGATGTGATTTTGTTTGGGGAGGGGGTAATTGTTCAGCAGCATCCAGGTAAATACACTGAGACTATAACAAAGATTGTCTGCATTTAAAATCAGTCAGGAAATTTTCCCAGAAGACAGGATTTACTTGGAAATCAAATGCCTCTATCAGGGAGGGAGGTGGAGGACAAGGCTGAATGTTCTGATGTTTGAAGGGGTATTTTGTTTAAAATGTAGAAGCACATTTTGGTATTGCTTGCTTAGGTCTGGATTTCCCTTATGGCGTTTTCTTAAGAAATTTCATCTCTATGCCACACTAGACTGTGAATATTAAAATTATGTGCTTACAATTACTTTATTATTACAGTATGATTGCAGTACTATTATTATGTAAGTGGAAGTCATCGCTGAGGGACAGAGTCTTACCTGCAGAAATCGTGGGATTTTTTAGAATGGCTTTATTTTCTTTTTGCTTATAGCCGAAAGACACCCAGCAAGCACTCAGCAGAAAAGCTTCTGCAGTGAATATGGAGAAATTCAAAAAGTTTGCAGCACGACGAAAATGGAAAGTAAGTCATTCAATGACACATCAAAATGTTGGTGACATACAAATGAAGTAGCATTGCCTGTTCCAGGGAAAGGTCAGTGCATTTAAGAGTGGAAAAGAAGAAAGAAGAAACAAAATCTTCCATCACTGGGAATAAATTAAGTGCTTGAGTATGGTAGTATGGGAGAGGACTTCTTTGTTAATGATATGCATACAAATGCTTGTGTGTGGATGGTTTGCTTTGTGCTTCTGCTGGATTATAAATAACAAAAGAAGTTGAAGATTCAAATTCAATATAAAAAGGAGATGGGGGTGTTGAAGTCAAAATTCACACTGTTTTGCCAAGTCCTTTAAAATCTCTGCAATAACATCCTATCAGAATTTTCTAATTTTTTTACATATAGCTTTTTTCTTATTATTTTTATAAAGCAATCAGTGCGCTTAATTTCCTTGTGCCAAAGATTATCAAGATCTTTCTTGTCCAGAAGTAGCATGAGTGTCGCTAGAAGTGATGATACTCTGGTAAGTGTATATATATTTAGAATGCTTGATCATATATGAACTTCGCCAGTTTCTAACTAACAGAAATATTAGGCTCTTGAAAATTTGCATAATTAACTAATCTCATAAGTAGATTTTAAGACTGCAGAGGGCAGTTATCCATAGTTTGATCTTCTGCATCTTGAAACTTTGAAATTGAACTTATCATGCTGAGGCTGATAGCTGGTGTCAAAAATTTGTTTCTTGATTTTGAAGTTTGACTCATGAGGATTTTTTTGTACTGTAACAATTATATGGTGAAAAAGTGTCATCTGAATTTTACTCATCATTTACATCATCATTGTGTAGACTAAAATAATATTCCTTATATTCCACTTTTTTCCACCGAACATTCAAAATCATTGAGACCCTCTTAGATCCAGTGAATGCTAGACAGCAGTGTCTCAACAAGCAGTTATTTAAGGAGGAGACTTTAGAGTTGGCCAGTATTCAGTTTGTGGTGTTAGATACGACTAGAGTTGAGTAGTTAGGAGTAATTGCTCTATTTTTTGTAATTGCAAATGCTTGTAAATCCAAAAGCATTCTTCTTAGCTTACTCTACAATTTTTAATACATGCTTCACAAATTCCCTGTGATCAGCAAGGAATGTGTGTTAATATGTTTAGAGCTGGGGAATATCATCTTTTCTGTGCATTAATAGGATCAAACTTCAAAAATTCTGCAAAGCCCTTTTTATGCATTCAGTCTTCCCTCCTGTGCAACTCCATGCTCATGTTTCCACTTATTCTCCTCTTATCTTTTGGCTTCTGTGCTCTTTGTTCTCCTCGCGCCTCTCCCTCCCCACCACCCCCCCCACCTCAGCTATCTGTATGCCTTTTAACACTGGATCAGCATTTCACACCTGTGTTCCAGCAGAAAGGATTATTGCCCACTGTTAGTGTCCTAAAAAAATCTGAAACCTCAGAAGAGAGGAGTTAAGAGCAAACCAAATAATGGGCTCTGTGAATTTCAGTTCTTTGAAATTCTAGTGCATAGGAGAAAAATAAAGTTACACTTGCAGAGGTATCTAGGCTCATTACTTGCGTTCTAGATTTTTAACTGATCTATTTGAATAGATGAAAGCTTGGGCCAAAGTACCTCTCCTGTGCCATATTTCTGGATGGCACAAAACCTGATACTTCAGTTGGTATTAGTGCGCCTCTTCACATAGAATTAATTTCATTTTAGGCAAGTATTGCTTCAATTGAAACCTATCATCTATTTTTCCTATGAGGAAAAAAAAATACACCTAACAAAAGAATTCTATGTGGAATCTCAGTGAGTAATAGGTTTATGTGTGAAGAAGAGGGAAGCACATTTTACTAGGAAAAGAATTACAAACATACATGCTAGCTATATGCTTCATGGAGGATTACAACTTGCAGCTGAAGCACTCTTTTACAAAAATTATATTTCAAAAAAATTAGGTTTTCTTTTTTTTTGATGTCTTGGCAGCTGTTTAGATAGGGATTTTTCTTAAAGCTAACAATTTTTCTTCTTTCGCATTTAATTGCAAGGACGAGGAAGATTCTTTTGTGATGAAAGCTATTATTCATGCCATCAATGATGACAATGTTCCTGGATTACAGCACCTTCTGGGATCTCTGACAAATTATGATGTCAATCAACCCAACAAGGTAGTGTGGGTCTGTGTTGAGGTGTGAGGTGTGTGGGGGACTAGCTATCACCCTGTTGGGGAGAGCAGTGTGGCTGTAAAATAGAAATGTAACACCTGAAATGAAGACAAGGGAATGGGAAGTAGTTCTGCCTTTTTTCTAGGAGAAATTTTAATGTGCTTTGTGTTCAGTCTTCTCAAGATACATTAAAATGGAGCCCAAAATGGGATTTTTTGCCTAGGCCTTTCAAATGTATAGCTCAAATGTATTGTCAGGAACAGTGATGTATGAAATATCAGCCTTTGCTCTCAGTTGCAGTTGCTGTTTCTTGTGGCAGATGAGGATGGCAGAATACCTAGGAATAACCAGACTGCCAAATCTGACTTTACAAAGCATTGTTAGAAACAGAAGTTGCAAACTGCAGAGTTGCAAGTTGTCACACTTTTTTGCATGGTTATAGTGACCTTCATTACCAAGTACTTTCAGAAATATTCATGAAGAGCAGTAGAGAAGTGAAATGTATGTTATTTTACTGTGATGGGGTCTTGAACCATTTAAGAAATCACTGTATTTTTTGTTTTAATGGGCAGTCCAATTTAACTTTCCAAAATGTTGCTGATGGCTTGTGTCTGAGCTGCAAAGAGATTTCAAAGGGGGACGTTCTTGTCAAATGAGGCTAATGAGAGCCTAACAATATTCCTGATTTTAAAAGCATAAATTTACTGTGTGATATATCATAAATTCATCTCAAAAATACAGAAAATGGCAATAAATTTTTTTGAATAAAGGGATAAATTATTTTCATACAATATTTCCTGAAGACTTAATTTGAAAGTGGAAATCCAGAAATGCTATTTGATACCTGCCTTCTATTCCACTGTTTTCTTAATCCTTCAAAAATTAATTTATCATTCTTGCTTGTATTTCATTGTTAGCATGGAACACCTCCACTACTGATTGCTGCCGGCTGTGGAAACATTCAGATGCTTCAGTTGCTTTTAAAGCGTGGATCTCGTATTGATGTTCAAGATAAGGTTGGGTTTCTGCTTTGTCAACTGCTCTTTTTAAGTTTTTTTTGTACAGTTAGCAGGAGACAAGTAGTTCAGACCAAGCGGTATTGGAAATTAAAAACTACTCTGAGCTGTAGATCCTGTTTTCTGTCTTCACACCAAAAACATAAAAGCAAGTCTTTAGCAATTTCCTTTGTTATTAATACATATCCTCTGATTTTCATCACTTTATTAGCTGAAATAATTTGAATGATACTAATCTTAAAATGTAGTTCACGCTTACAAAACCACATCAATTAGTTCAAATTAGTGATTGCCCTAAAACACAATGGTGAACTTTATTTAATATAGAATATTAATAGATAAATGAATATTTTAGCCATGGGGAATATTGCAACTAAAATTCATATTTGATGGAGGATGTGCTTTGCAACAAGCTTTTTTTCCAAATGTGCTGTAACAATTAATTTATAACGAGCTTGAAGAACTGTCTGCTTCTCCATCTAATATATGGTAAAGTAAGCAGAAGAAAGGTTTTTATCTCATGACTGTTCTTTCCAAAGAACTCCCTAACAAGGGAGAAGAGGATTAATCTTGCAAAGAGTTAGTAATCCTGTTAATCATCCTTGCATAGAGAGGTTTTTGTTGTCACTGTCGGTATGTGGGGTTGTTCAACCAATTTTAATTTTTTTTTTTAAGTGTTCATATAAGTTTGAGTACCTTGTCAGTGTGTCTGTGTACAGCTAAGTGCACATATACCTCAGCTGAAAATCTGGAATCAGGATTTTAACTTGGTCAATAACATCTGAAATGAAGTATTTTTGACAGGCTGGATCTAATGCAATCTATTGGGCTTCACGACATGGTCATGTAGAAACGCTGAAATTTCTCAGTGATAATGAATGTCCTTTGGATATTAAGGATAAGGTAAGAAAATAACTCCTTTTTCACACAGAGGGCCTTTTCCTATAACTTTATCTTAGCAAAGAGAGGGTATTTCAATTGGAATAGTTTTCAGCTGTGCCATAATTCCAAAATTTGACTGGCTTTTTTAGTGTGGTTTTCTAAGTTGACACATAGGGCCGTGATAACAGAGCTTTGAAGTAGCTGGATGTACTGATTATTTTCTTGACAAATGTTAGCCAAGTGTGCATGTTAAATGTGGTGAGTACATGGTGGGTAGGTGGGGAAGTACAAACCTAAATTAATTTTCACTTGAAGACTTGATTTCTCATTGGAACTCAGGATGAAATCGTGATTTGGTTTTTCATTCCTCTTGATTGAAAATCACATTCGTCTGACAAGTAAATTTGACTGTTATTAAGTTGAGTATAAGGAAGCCTAACAATTTATAGCTGATGAGCACTTACCTTGTCTTCAGCAATGTTATTTGAGCAACATATGCCCTAGAAACTAGTTGCTGTTAAATTTTTATACTGTAGCAATGATTTTATACTGGCCAAAGCTCCAGTACAGAAGCAATTATACTTGTGAAACACAGTTTGCTTTGTTGAGGAAACTAATGCAAGGCAAGGTACAGTAGGAAAATTGTTGTTTGACTCCTGATAAGGCTACTAGGTAAGAGGTTACTCCCTTAATAAAAATACCGTTTCTGCTTTATGTAATTTCAAAGCAGAAAGTGTTGCAAATAGTTAGACATAGTAACCAAAATGTGCCAGGGTACACAAAGGTGTTAGGCCAGCTCTTCATACTTGAATATATAGGGCGGGGAGGGGTGCGTATGGAACTATTATGAATAGAAATGGGTCATCTGTTTCAACACAATGCACACACAGCTTCCTCCTCATATTGCTCAGAAATCCCATTTTGGCTGTGATCTGGAACAAATAAAGCAGGAAAATAAGTTCTGGAAAGAGAAAGCCTTTGAAGAAATAACCTACCTGCCAGGTGTTGGTGTGTCTGACACGTACAACCAGTTTGTAAGCTCTGCTGACGGAGCTGTGTGGCTGGGCTATGGAGAGGGAGGAGTATCCTGTGCAGGATTCAAGGCATTCAGGCTGTACATGGTGTACAGGCAGTGTATATCAGGGGGTGACACATTACATTGGCATGTTCTCCTGTAATTGCAGGCCGGGGAGACCGCTCTCCACGTGGCAGCTCGGTATGGGCATGTGGATGTGGTTCAGTTTCTCTGTAGCATTGGCTCCAATCCAAACTTTCAAGACAAGGTGAGTCATGAGCACTGTCTGCATTTTTTCAACAAATAAGGCTTTATATAAGTGGTCAGAACTTCAAGTCTTCCCTTTAGCCTCTAGCATGTTTGCAAACGAGAATTACTGAGGTTTTGATAGCTCTTAACAGATAAAGACTCTGAAAAACTGCGAGAACCAGCCTGTGCTATAAAACACAGGTTCTCTCAAAAATGAAAGCTTAAAGGTGGAGAAACAACTCCATGAAGCTGTGGATGGTGGCGTGTGCTCTGTGAGTTCAGCTAAAGATTTTTATTAGTTTTTGCCTTGAATTCTGCTTGGTTTTAGCAGTCACAGAAATTTTCTGCAGTGTCAAGGACTCATTTTTGAAAATGAGAGGGCTCAGGAGGGTTTCTTTAAAGGTCTGAACTCTTGTAAGAAAACAAGGAAGAGAAGGCTTAATAGAAAAAGAAAAGCCATTATTTGACTCTGTATTTGACTCTGTATGCGAGTTCCACAAGCCTCCCCAAGTGCTGCGTCCTCTAGGACTTCCATTTTATTGTTTGAGCAGCCCTAGTCTGAGGGAGGACAGAACATGCTCAGATTTTTACAGAAACTGTGAATACAGTCCAAGTCCTCTACTACTATCAGCCTCAATTGTCTCCTTTTTGATATTTGCCAGGTACAGAAAGGATATCCTATTTCTTAGAATTTGATAGAGCTGGTTCTTTAGTGGGTTTTAATTCTCTCTGCTTTTTCAGTGGGCTACTTTCAGCATGTTTTTATGAAACATTTGAGGTTTTTAATGGTGTTCCACATAACTGCTCTGACATACAGTGAATTGAAGTTGAATGTTTTGAAGTTTCCTGGGTTCAAGCAAAAAGCAAATTAGTACTTCAGTCGCAACTGAACTCCAAATGCAAACAGTTTCAAAGGCTTGTTGTGATGTGTCTTTAAAGGACTCAGGTTTCTGAGTACCTTCATTCCTAGAACACTGGGATATGCTTCTGAACACGGTAAGCAGAGTGACCTGCCTCAACTTGCAAGTCTAGTGGGATTTGCATCTCTGTGGTGATCGATCTGTTTTAAACACTGGATTAGTCTCAGCACACAGGATATAGAAGTTGTTTGTGAACAAGGGTCTGTTTTCAAGTGAGAGAGCCTCAGGAGCACAGATAGATCTAAAGTAGGATTGCTGACACACAAGGTACCATAACCACTTGTATGTCAGCTGAAGTTATTCTTGCTTTTAGAATGTCAGCATTAGAAATTACAACATCTTTTTATAGGACTTACTTAGTAGACTGTCTTTTTTTTTTTTTCCATACCATCTTTTTGTCTTTTAAGTGGGGGAATTGTTCTTCCTTGAGTTTGGTTCAGTATTATTTTTTGATTTTCCATGTCAATAGGAAGAAGAAACCCCACTGCATTGCGCTGCTTGGCACGGCTACTACTCTGTTGCCAAAGCACTCTGTGAAGCAGGCTGCAATGTGAACATTAAAAACAAAGAAGGGGAGACCCCACTCCTGACGGCATCTGCTAGGGGTTACCATGATATTGTGGAATGCTTGGCAGAACACAGGGCTGACCTTCATGCAACAGACAAGGTTAGTTATGTCCGGAGACCACAGGGACGTATCTCTCAATTGCTTCATTTGAGTGCTGCAAGTCAGCATTGTTTCCACAATGCAAATTTTCATAGCAGTTTGCACAGAGCCCATTGATGGCTGCAATAGTCTTTAAAGTTGTCCACTGGTGGTTATTATTCCATGATTGGGTTTTTGCTGATCCATTATTTCCTTCTCAGTTATCATCTCATGAGTAACACTCTTTGAAAAATGGCAGGAACATCAGGTTCTGTAATTTGCAACAAGCTGTTAACTTCAGAGAAAAAGATGGATTTGCTGTTGGTCTTTGATTCCTATGGGTTGGATAAATCACACCCATTTCCAATAAGAACTATTTAAAAATATTACTCTAGTTGATTCAGAATCAGTTTTTGTCTTTCATGATGTAATCCAAATAAATAAATTTAGAATTTCATTGCTTGTATTTTTGGCGTGGCTGGCCTTTTCACTACCTTTATTGCTAATATTAACAAAATAGTTATTAAAGTAAGTTCAGAAAAAGGTTTTCTAAAATAATTAAATTGTTTTTTCCAGTTACATTGTCTCTTTAAGTTGTTCCACAGAGAGAAAGCTCTATCTTTAAAGTTACTGATCACAAAGCAGATTGCATGACTTTTGCATAACTAACTTCTGTCTAGTAAACACTAGAGTTTGCACTATTCAGCTGGTTGTTACAGTTGATCACTGTCCTGCCTCCTAGGAAAGCTGTTAGAAGAGAATGTGTATTTGTATTTCATCTGTTCCACTGCAAAGACCAGTGGCTTAATAGAAATTTGCTTTCATCTCATGGATTATTTGTTTTGACAGATATGGTGCATCTCCCTACCTCCACCTTCAAATTAAAAACTATTGTGATTCTTGAAGCAAGGAGATGCACCCTGTTACTTGAGATGATTGTGACTTTGCTAAATGTTTTGATTTTTAGCATTATTGATCTCACTTACAAGCTGTCTTTTGATTTCAGGATGGTCATATAGCCCTGCACCTTGCTGTAAGAAGATGTCAAATAGAAGTAGTTAAAACTCTCATCAGTCAAGGATGTTTTGTAGATTTCCAAGACAGACATGGCAACACTCCCTTACATGTGGCCTGCAAAGATGGGAATGTGCCGATTGTGATGGCTCTCTGTGAAGCAAGTTGTAGTTTGGATGTCACTAATAAGGTAAATGGAATATGGATGCTGAACTACGTTGTTTATTAGCTCACCTGTTGCATTCGATGACCTTTTCAAATTCTCTAATATGAAAAAGTCTTTTCTTTGATTCTTCTATCTCTTAAAGTGGCCAAAAGCAAAGTATTAAATTACTCACCTCGCAGAATTACCACAGTTTGTTTCAGTTGAATAGATTATTAAAGATGCATGAAGGAAGAACCCAGATGAATTATCACAGTATATTTTGCCAACCTTCTTCCCTAGCCATATAGCTTTGCTTTATGCAGATTACATCTAGGTGCAAAAGAATAGATGAAATGCATTGCAGCTGGCTTTGATTTCATATGTAACATTAATTCATATGTTATACACAGAATTGAAGACTGGTACATTTTCTGCTACAATGTCGTAACGCTAAAAGTATTGATTGCAATGATTATTGGTAGATGAATGGCAGCTAAAAATGCAAATAATCTGTAGTTGGTATAAGCACTTTCCAAAAAGAATATTTCATTACCTGTCCCTTAATTTCGAGACACTAGTTCCTTTTTTTTTGCTTCTGTTGTGCTCATGCTGCAGTGTATGAGATAAATAAACATAATGCCCTATGGGCTTATGTTATGGCTTTTCTCCTAAAGATCTTTAAGAGAAGAGTGAGCTGTTTCAGGAAACTTTCTTTGGATAGTTTGAATACGTCAAGATCAGCCACTGAACTCTGCTGACAGACTGTGGTGCTTAGGGTTTGATATTTAGCTCTGATTGTCGTCCTCTGCCCTATTTAAGTTTTATATATGCCACAAAGTTTGAAAGTTACTTATAGGAATCTTTATGTCACTATCTGCAATTTATTTGATTCAGGTATTTTAGCTTCTTCATGTTTTTTTCTGGTAAAGTACATATTCTCATATTCTAGCAATAATACTTTGCTAGTTAGCACTTCTATTTATTACCAAAGCACTTACATTGTATTAGCCAGGTAAAGAAAATGATTATGTTTTTTGGCATGAGGATTGTCCAGTGCAATCACTTTTGGTTTCAACAATAAAATCATCAACTGTCAAATGAAAAAAATTAAAACAATGAGCTCCTCTGCTTCTCATTTTAAATCTGATTGACCAGGCAATGAAATCCAGATCCAAAGATAAGAGCACATTTTAGTGGAGTTAATGGACTACGAGGCTGTCACCCTCTTTCCTAATGGAGAATGCTGAACTGGGATCACCACCAGCATGCTGTAGAAAAAATAATCAGCCTTCAAATATTCAGTGGCTGTGAGAACATGGTTACAGAAGCTATGGTTGTAGTTATTGTTTTGTTAATCTTTTAGGAGTAATGTATCCTGCGGAGATTTTTAGAGTGCCCTTTATTTGAATGGTGACCTTGAGTGTTATCAAATAGAGAATCTTAATTTCTACCTCTCATCTTCAGAAGCAAACCCTGTATTAACAGAGCATTAACAAAATTACCTGCTGTCCTTCGTCCAAACATCTGGCTTTGTTCCACATACGTGTAATACTGATTGAAGGCACTGTTTGTTTCTTTCACAGATTCAGTGCAGTAGAACATCACATGCATTTATTTAGAATCATAGAATCACAGAAGCATTTAGGTTGAAAAATAACTACAATATCAGAGTCCAGCCATTCACCCAGCACTGTGAAGTCTACCACTAAACCATGTCCCTAAGTGCCACATCTATATGACTTAAGTACCTCCAGAAATGGTCACTCCACCACTTCCCTGAGGAGCCCATTCCAGTGCTTGACAACCCTTTTTGTGAAGAAATTTTTCCTGATAGACAGTCTAAATCTCCTCTGGCACAACTTGAGGCCATTTCCTGTAGTCCTATCACTTGTTTCATGGCAGAATAAACCAGCCCCCAGCTCACTACACCCTCCTTTTAGGCAGTTGTAGAGATTGACTAGGCCTCTCCCAAGCCTCCTTTTCTCCAGGCTAAACGCCCCCAGCTCCCTCAGCTGCTCCTGATAGGATTTGTGCTCCAGACCCTTCACCATCTCCATTCCCTTTTTCTGGCCATGCTTCAGCACCTCAATGTCCTTCTTGTCATGAGGAGCCAAAAACTGGAGGTGTGGCCTGACCAGTGCCGAGTACAGGGGGACAATCGCTGCCCTGGACCTGCTGGCCACACTGTAATACAAGCAGGATGCTACTTGAGTTGAGGTGTTGGGTATGGAGGAGCCTGAGCATCTTTTCACCTTCCAGTTGTCAGAAATTTAGTTGGCTTTGCTCTCAAGTGCTCTTTCAAGAAGTAGTTTTATGAGTTTGTTTCTGACTGTAGACAGGAAGAACAGTATTGAAAGCCTAAAAATGTGAAGTAATAGCAGCAGAGATAATACCAGAAGAGAATAAATTGTAATTTTTTTAACAGTAGCTCTGAACATGAAAACAGAAGAGAATGTCATGAGGACCTGTTGTCAGTGAAGAGACTCATGGAAAAAAGAAAAAATTGGGAAAGCAATACTGTACAGCCCTTCCCTCTTCACTGAAAAAATATAATACTTCATGCTGACTTCTTTCATTCATTCCTTTTATTTCTTTGGATGAAAGGGGGAGACTGCAGATATGTAATCTTCAGTAGTACTTGGATTGAAATAGAACCCAGAGTTCTAAAGGTTAAGGAATTGGTGTTGTTCATATTTAATTAAGTAAAAAGGCAATTAAATTTTCTGGAATTAAAAAGACATTCTCAAATATAGCCAAAAAACTAAAGAATTCCTCCACAGTTGTGAAGGATTTGGCTATAAAATTGTTTCCCCATTTTTTAAATAGTCGTCTAGCCTTTGTTTTTAATTGCACTTTCAGCAGTTGTACTTAAGCTGCTATCAAAAGTACTTTTTCTTGCAGTTTTTGTATCACAGTATCCCTCAGTGGTAGGGAGGAGAAGAGAGATCCAATGGGCAGGAATTGTGCAGCAAGATTCCTTTATTTAATTATTTTACAAACTCCTTTATAGACTTTTTTCTTCATAGTCTAATTGGACAAAGGATCAGCCACCCCTTGGGGTGATTGGCTAAAATCCTAAAACATCCATTGTCAAAATATTTTTCTACTGTACCATAAACAAAGCTTAGCAAGGTCGCGGTGTTCATAGCTTATAGAACTCTGCTAATATCTTCCGTGAGAGAGAAAAGTATCTCACGGGAGTGGAAAGAAGCAAGAGAAATTCTTGCTAGCTGCATATGGTATCCACATTTTTGCAAAACCTTTTCTGTGTATCAGTATGTATAATTGTGTAATACGTTTGATTATTAGTCATAAAATTTGAAGTGAAGTTCTTTGACTAATGTAATGACACTTCTTTCCTCATGTTAGTATGGAAGAACACCTTTACACCTGGCAGCAAACAATGGCATTCTTGACATTGTCCGGTTCCTGTGTCTTACCGGTGCCAATGTAGAAGCATTAACCTCTGTAAGTATTGAGAGATGCTGTTCTTCTTCTTTTATGCATGATAGTAGAAAACAAACTCAGAGACAGGTGTAGGAAAAGGACATTACGTTTTGAAATTAGAAAAAAAAGGCTGTTGTATGTTATACAATGGGAGTGGTATTTGTTATATCTCTCTTGTCTACTTGTTCCCTTCTTGCAACTGAATTTGGAGCTGATTACGGTACAGTACAGCTACCACTTCATCTAACCTAATAATTTCTTCACCTAAGAATTACTTGTATCATTATGCTTTCTATAAGCACAATGAGTCACTGTCATTAAGATTTATGTCATTTCACATCACATTTGAGAAAAGTACAAATACATTGTATGTATCTTAAATATTTTTCTTGCATTAAGGGGTTAAAAATTTCTGGTTTTATGGTGAGAGTTGTGTGGTTTAATGGATGAGTGAACTAGCATGCGAATATCCTTGTAAACTAAATCATTCATGTCAGATCAGCCAGCACCACTGCTTCCAGTTAGTAACACTGAAGGCATTTTCATTCTCAGTAAGGTGAGAAGCATCCTCCTAATGACATATCCACAGCAGGACTGAAGTGTCCTTCGTCATACACACGATAAATTATAGACATCATACACACAATTACATGTGTTTTGAACAAACTAACCATGTTTTATATTCAGATCCAGTGGATCGTTTTACATTGCTACTCATTGTAACCAATGTATTCTGCTTAGAAATAACTATTGCTCTGTATGAGGAAGACATGTTGTATTAGATTTTAGTTGAGTCCTCAATTTTCAGAGT
>NW_008239289.1:487844-530529 GCF_000691975.1 Corvus brachyrhynchos | reverse complement strand
CTTTCCCTAAGCAATTTTTCCTGAGATGGCTGAAATGGAGAGGAAAAAGGAGAAAACTTCTGTATTGTTTGCTTTACCCATTTGGTAGAAAATACAAAACTTTATGTTGTTTTCCTCAGATTTAGTACTGCAGTTTTTTCTTTTAAGCACAGATCTTATGTAGCAGGAGAATGCCAATAAACTTGGAGTTGTGGCTTAAACAAGTTTAGCACCTAATTGCTTTTTGATAGCTATTGGATTGTATATTGCCATGTCCCCTATTAATAATAATGAAATGTGCATGCAGTGGACTCGGTAGGATGCTCTACAGATTTCCTTTGTTGCCTGTTTTTTGTCTTTTTTGTCTGTTCATTACATCCCACTGTGTATATGTACTTGCACTACTATGTACTGTAGAGATGAGATAAAATGAAAGGGTGGTGGGGGAATTCTTGAGCTGTTGCTCTTCGTTTATGTCAAGACAGCTGTGTTGGTATAATTGCCCATGTGGACACTGTCCTTCCAAGATAAAGGTACATTTTGTCTCTTTAGTTTAGGTCAGTTTGAAGGACATAGCAAAATAAATAGTGCTGATACTAAATCTAGCAGGAGTAGTAGACTGAATATATGGAACCATCCATTATTCCAACAGCGTGGTGGCAGAGGGAAGGAAAAGGAGGAGGGGACCAGAGGAACTTGCATGTTGTGATTTTAATATTTCAGTTTTGCATTGGTTTGCTAGAGGGATATTAAACTGTTCTGAAAACTTTATTAACAGCTCTTTCTGAGCCAGTGCAGTAGAATTAATAGCCTTTTTCTTCTTTCACTGGGCATTTCTGAGGAGCTAACTTTTCCAACCCCATTAAGTAACTGGGCTGTATTATGAAGTCCTTGCTTCCTTTCTGGGATAAAGCCCATTTTTTGACTAGTTTGATTTTTAATTTGATTGCATGGATGGTGTTAAGTGACCTTAGAAAACCTTCCACTCCTGGAGTATACAATCATTTCAAATGTTTGAAAATTGCCCCAAAAAATCTGTTGTGCTTACATGCTAACTGGCACCATGTTGTTGGATTCTCCTCATGGAAGTTTCTAAACCAACTTTAAAATTGTCAGATAGAGTAAAAATTTTGGATGTAGATACTTGCAAATGCCACTTGAACTCAGGATCAGCTCTTGCAGGCTTTCTGATCTGCAACACAGGGAGCCAGTCAGCAATTTTGATGAAATATTACCAATAGGTGTAAAATACGCTTTCATGGATCCTGTAACCAAGCCCTTTTCATATGTCAGTTTTGCTTACATATTACTATACCAGTGTGTAGATACTCTGTACTTTTCAGGAAAGCTTGAATAGGAAAATAACTTGCTATTTTGCTTGTGGATGTATTTTCTAATTCTCTTATCTGAGATAGTGAAATAAGCTAAGTACTCCTTAATTAGTTACCTCTTACCAAAATTTAAAGCAACACAATAGCATAATGTAGCTGTAAGAGTCAAAGTAGTGGGCAATTTTTCTTTTAGTGTTTTTAATATTAAACTGCTGATCTGTAAAACATAGATAACTAAATGACAAGACCATAATGCTGAAGGCAGCTTTGCTTCTCCTTTTTAACTCGCTGATGCAATTTAAACGGCATCCCTTAAAAATTTCTTGCTTTCTGGAATCCTCCAGTGGCTGATATGCCACTGTCAGTCTTTATCCATTGGTAAATAACCACTCACTTGCTATTCATGTGAGTCAATATGCTGATGTGTCCCTTCTTTGTGAACTTTTAAATCTATTCAGTGGACAATATCTAGAAATCACTATCATCCTCTAATTGGTGAGAAGAGAAATTGAATTCAGGGGGAGGAGTGTTGATTTTGCTCTCAGACTCTGAATTCAAAGTATCTTGCTACAGTGGCATCCAGATGCCCATCTGTAAAAGAAAAAGGAAGGAACTGCTGCTAATAATTTGTGTTTTAACAGGATGGGAAAACAGCAGAAGATCTCGCCAGAGCAGAGCAGCATGAGCATGTAGCCAGTCTGCTTGCAAGACTTAAAAAGGTTGGGAATGCATGAATTTTAACTGTGGTTTTCATCAAAGCTATTCTAAAAGCTGTTGCAAAATTGCTTACTGAAATGGTGTCTTTTTTTTCTTTTTCCTTTTTATATTTTTAATTTTAAATTATGCCAGCAATTAAAGCAAATATGTACATATTAAAGAAGCTGGCTAAGCTAGTCTGCACCACTGATTTATATCTATCAGTCTCTGACAGTGCCTAGCAAAGCATCTAAGGTGTTTATTTAAAAAAAACCTATTAAGAATTAGCACATCCCCCAAGATGACTTATTTCCTCACCATCACCATTTCACTTAGATTAAGGTTACGAAGGATGGGGGGTTTGTGCCCCTTATGAAAATGTTAATACCGTATGGAAAAGTTGCATAAGTTCTCAATGTCATCTTTTAATTCTGCAGTTTCAGTATATCCAAATGTCTTGCCAACTAGAACAAAAAGCTGACCTGGGCTTGTGAGGCGGTGTGTCTGACACATTTGATACAGACTGATTAGTCAGATAGGCAGCATCACTCATGCTGGGAAGGTTGAGTGGCTACTTGCCTGGAGATTACAGGCAAGAGCCAGACCAATTAAACTAATCCTGTTACAATTATAATGTTGAGTCTATGATTGGAGAAACTGAAATAAATTACCATTTCTGTTGCTAGTAGAAGACGGTGCACACCATGTATTGCCAAGGTGGAAGTAGAATCATGTCCTTTAGGCCTGCCAACAGGATTGTAAACTACATATGTGTGAAGATGTGAGAAAGCGTAAAGTTCAGACATCCTTTGCAATGACAGCTTTTGTAAATGTTTGTCATAATAGGCTCCATTTTGCATAGTTACATCCCCACACCAAACTCTTATCTCTTGTGTCTGCATGCAAGCAGGTAAATTTGTGATTCAGTCATGATGTAAATATGAAAATAATACAAATTGACCTAGAACAGAAGAAGAAGGTCAGATAGATGTATTTTGAAAGAAATATTAGTAAACTGTAGTTCACTTCTTGATAGTGGAATATACATTGCTGAAGGTCTGTCTCTATATATGTGGGGAAAATGCATGGTGATCATAAACTTCATTAGACTATACTTTGTGACAGAGAATCTGATCAATTGAAATTTTAAAATTTTATCTAACCACTGAAAGTATTCTAGTACTACTTAAAATGGTCAGTATAATCTAGTACAGAACATACCTTACACTTATTTTTGGTGCTTGTGAAGTATTTTGCCTCTAATACAGACAGATGAAGAACCTACTATCATAGTGGCTCTTGTGGAGGATTCAGTATTAGCTGTAACAGTGAAGTGTTACTAAATAAATGCTTGCTGGTGAGGAAGGAACTAAATTGTATGCACAACTGTTTCTGTCAAACTTCTCAGCTCAGTTGCTGCATGCTTATAATTCGGGGGGCTCATCCTATGTGTAAATTAGGTGCAAATGCAGAACAACAGAGCCTCTCTCTCAGCTCCAAACGGGGAAATGAAGAAAGGGAAGATGAATCGACTAGTTACTTTGCTCTCCCACTTTTCTGCTTTCTCCTTGTTTCCTTAAAATTCACCCAACCATGAGAAGCACAGAAAAAGTTTATGTAAAGAAGAGAAGAAATGCACACTGAATTGTTGTATTGCTCAGGTGATAGGTGTCACAGCAAAATTCTTCAGTGCTGCATGTATACTCTGTAAGCGTATATTGATTAACCTTCTGAGACTGCTGGGTTAGGAGAATGGGTACTGAAAGAGGCTAGTTTTGATGCCTTTGCCCTCTCCACTGGGGGTCAGAAGAATTCCATTCTGATTCCATCACTGATGTTGAGCCTGAAGATGTGCAGTTTTCATGAAATACCAAGGTGGCTCCTGAGAGTGAGCACAAAACCATCCTGTCTGCCAGTCCAGTAACTGATGGCTTGCATGATGAACACCAGTCTGGCAAGAAAGTGTATCTAAACCCCATGCTGAATGTGTTGGGAGGCAGACGTTCCCTGCCACATGTTGTGATTTCTTCTTCATGTTGAATTTTAGGATACGCACCGGGGGCTTTTTATCCAGCAGCTGAGGCACACACAGAATCCACAGCCCCGGATCAAACTGAAGTTGTTTGGACACTCTGGTGCTGGGAAAACCACCCTTGTGGAGTCTCTGAAGTGTGGCCTGTTACGAAGCTTTTTCCGAAGACGTAGGCCTAGGCTCTCCTCCACAAACTCCAGCAGATTCCCCCCATCCCCTTTGTCTTCCAAACCTTCAGGTATGGTTTTGAGCCATAATGTTCATATGAGAAAAGATTTTCCTCTTAATCTCTAAGCTCCTAAGAAAAAGCTGTTGGCTGCACTGCAAAAGACAGGACAGCCTTAGCATGTAAGAAACAAAAGAAAAGGGGAGAGGGATTGATTTCTCTGTGCATAGGCTTGTACCTAAAGTAGAAGAAGAGGACCAGCACGTGTGAAGAATATATGAGTAGTTAAGGTTTTGTTTGCTTACACGCTGCATAAGTGAACTTGCAGAGTGGAGGACAGGACTTGTAAACACTGCTTTTTATTTTTCACAAAAAGTCCTAGGCTGCAAACATCAGTGTCATTAATAGCTTCTTTTTTGCTGGAGGAACTGCAAAATTGAAACAGTTGCTGCATCTTTATGTGATTTTGAAGTAATAGCAGGATTCAGAGCTGCTTCTGATGCCTTGGAGTGCTTTTCCTTAAGGTACAGGATGAATTAGCCCAGTTAGAGGTGTCTAAAATTGTCTCCAAACACAGTGAAAATAAATGAAAGCTTTCTAAACTGAAGTAAATATTTGCAAATATTAGGGAATAGATTGCTCATGTAGAACCAGTTGGCGTGTGCAAAGTGGGAAGAGCTACAAGGTGTGGAGAAACTAGCTAGGTTTACACCTGAGCATGTGCCCACTTTTGGAAGGACCCACAGGGGTACAGTGGAAAGACCAGTGAACTGTTTGTCCAGGTCCCTTTTCTAATGCTGGGAGCCTACACAATGTACACAAGCTAAGCATGTTGAGGAGCTCAAGTTTAAATTGATGTTTAGAAGTCGTGTTACTGTGTAAGTTTTAGATGGGGCCAGGCTTGCCTTTTTTAAAAAAAAAAGCCTTTTGGATAATACTTGCAGGTTTGGATTTTGTTCATAATTTTTATGTAATGTTAGAACAGTGCTAGTAGTAGTTTTGATCTCTGCTTTCTCTCTACTCACCTGAGGAAGCTCTAGAGCATTCAGAGTGTGGCTTGGCAAGGCAAGATCCATGCCACAGAGATTGTTATTGCATTTGATGTTTACTTAACACAAGGGCCTCACATCTGTGATAACAGAAAGAAGAACTTGATTAAATTAACCAATTAAAAGTTCTTGATTTATTTATCTTAATTTATTGTGTCATACAAAGGGGGATAAGTCACTCAGGGAATATCAGTTCCTGGAGGCAGTACAGGAAGGTTTTGACTGAAAAAGATTTTTTTGTGATAGTTTGTAACAGAACCAAAGGAGAGGTGTTATGTGCTCACACCATCATAAAATCAGAAAGACTGCCAGTCACATAGGCAAATCAGTGTAGAAATAAAGATGAATTTGAAGCATGCCCTTGAAAAGAGCTTACCGAGATATAAAGCCAGAAAGTTGTGCAGTCCTATACATACAAAGCTACTATGGTGTTATTTTAACATTTGGAGGTTTGGTTTTTGCTTCTTTCAGTATATGTTCTTTTGGGATGTAAATCATTATATAGCATGTAAATTATGTTATGGGTTGAGTGACATAATCAGAAAAATATTTAAATCAGCGCAATTTGATCTATACTTGATGACATGATTTGTTTGCTTATGTGTTTGTTTAAATTCTGTAAAAATAGGTGTGCGAATTTACCAAATATTTATTTACAAGAGCCCAAAGATTTAAAATATTACATTAGGAGATCAAACATGAAACTATAATTTTACAGCTAACAGGTAATATCTTTGTATTGTAAAACCCAAATATTAGAATTTGCTAACTAGTGGAGGAACGAAATTTTTATCCACTAGATGGTGCAAGTCAGTTTAAAAGCCCTTTTGTTTCTCATTTGCACTCTGGGAATCTGAATAAACATGAAATTTAAAAATTGCTTATTAGTAAAATAGTTTTGGTTAAGGGTCTGCTTTTCTCCCCCACCACCCCAGAGACACTTGTTACACAGTGATACTTTCTGATACTTTTACAGGAATCAATAATATGAATATGTGACATTTCCATGCCAATAATAATAGGTCATGCAATGAAATTGTAGCCCTTAGCTAAAAAAAAAAAAAAAAAAGGCAATATAGCTTTGCAACATAGAACTTTAATTATTGAAACCTTTCATACCCATAAAATTCAGTCTTTCTCTATGCTTCCCACTCAGAGGTATATCTGTTAATGGACATAAGTGCTTTATAGGATCATTCTAATATTTTCCTTTTAATCATTCAGAATAAGGCTGTAGTTGTGTATGCCCACAGCTTCATAGACATCTCCTTTCTTTGAAGAGCACTTTGGGTTTTTTAATCTGCTTTTATGGCTTGCATACTTGTTTTGAAGTGATCTGGTTGTGATTTTCACATGGTTTGTAATCTCATTTTCCTTTCCCTGACCCAGTTTCAGTAAGTATTACGAATCTTTATCCCGGTTGTGAAAATGTCAGTGTGAGAAGCCGTAGTATGATGTTTGAGCCAGGCCTGACCAAAGGCATGTTAGAAACTTTCGTATCACCTGCTCATCATTCTCACTTCTCTTCTGATGACCAGTCCACCAAGGCCATTGACATCCAGAATGCCTGCTTGCATGGTAAGAAGAGCCCTGGGCTGGGATGCTTTAGTGCTGCAGGAGAGTTAATGCCATTTTACTTGTTTTTTAAAATAAAAATGGGGGGAAAAGTCTGACTTGGTATAGTAGTGACTGTGTTTGACAATTCAATGCTGGTGGGATATAATTTGTTTAAGGAGAAGGTAAATCTGCCTGAAGTTCTGTAGCTGCTGTAATATACATTTTAATCACTCATGTCACATCTTTATAGTATTACGTAGAAACTTTTTTGAGGTAAGTGGAAGAGTAGAAAAGAGGGATTGGTATGACAGGAGCAGGTTGGCAAAGTAGCCAACCATACTACTAGTATGAAGGCTTCTTCACTTATACTATATGTCATCTGGAGATTTTATCAGATTTAGTCTGGCCCATTTAGCCCTCACCATTTAACTATATTCCCAGCTATGCAAAGGACATACTGTTTTCACCCCATGACATGGCTGGAGCATATTTGGTGAGCCCTGGAGCTCATCAGTTATTGTGAGTGGAGCTTCTGATTTCATTTCTTTTTTTGCAAGGAAGCTAACTGCTCTGCAGTTGAAGCCAGTTAGCAGTAAGAGGGGTCAATCACAGAAGGTGTTGTAAGTACACACATGGCTTTTGACTCTGAGATCACACAAGTGGTGCTTATTCTCCCCCAGCCATACTAACCATCATTTATATAGGTGGTCAAATCTCTTCTCCATAAGGAAAATGTTTTGCGTGCCTTAGCAGCTGCAATTTTGAAGCTGAGTTAGTATTAATCAAGAGTTTATTTTGGAGACAGAAACCTGCTTATGAGTGCACAGTAATGAAATGAAATGACAGAACAATTATCCTAGATGCTGAAGAGTTTGCCAAGTAGCTAAAGCTTGTTCTTTGTGCAGGCTAATTTCTTCCTTCAGTATAATTTGAAACCCAGTCAAATTTTGCAGTGAAACAGAGCTGTGCCACGGACTCTCAGAAGGACTTTCTTTTCTTTCTCTGTGCTGTCTTGATACAGAATAAAGTGTACACACAGGTGACCTCTGAATATCTGTACTCATAACAGCAGGTTGGAGTTTTCTGACTTCTCTCCTTCTAGAATTTTGAGGTGCATCTTAATCACAATCTGTTTAATTAGAGGCAGTACAAGTGTGGCAGACATCAGTCACCCTAATCAGATGGTGCATCTGGGAACTGCAGCATACTAACACTTTTCTCACCCAAAGCTAAAGGAGGTGGCAAAAAGAAGCATGGAGCTCTTGGAATCCTTACCATGGCGATTGTTCAGCCCTGATTTACCAACACAATGCGAATAGTAAAATTCGGCAAAGCAAAGTGGCTTCTTTGAGAATGTGCTTCAGCAGTTTCTAAAATTAGTGGTGGCACGTTAAGAAGAAAAATTAATAAAAATATTAAGCTTTTTTGAGGTGAACAGGAAAAGAATGGGAGCCATTATTTTTAATTTTCAAGGCAATTACAAGATCTGCTGCTGTTGTTCAAGGCAAAGCTCAATGTAATTGCATAAGACTGCATGCATTTAACACAGTTGCTTACATATGGCATCCAGCTAAATGTCCTAGAGAAGGAATGTGAGAGAGGAGCAGATTTTGAGGGTCCAACTGCTAAGCCTCTGAAACTGACTGAAACTTGTTCCCTTTGATCATGATTGCATTTTCAGTCTTGCTTTCTCACATGCATACAGTTTATCTTTGCAAAAGTTTAAATCAGATTAACTGTTTTGTTTGTCTTTCCATGGCCAGATGTTTCATGCTTACTGGTGAAGTGTGATCTCTTCATCTGTTTGTCTGTTTTTCAGGAGTTGGTGATTTCAGCATCTGGGAATTCTCTGGGAACCCTGTGTACTTCTGCTGTTACGATTATTTTGCTGCCAATGATCACACTGCAATTCACATAGTGCTTTTTAGTCTTGAGGAGCCTTATGAAATCCAATTAAACCAAGTGACCTTTTGGCTCAATTTCCTGAAATCATTGGTCCCAGTTGAGGAGCCAATAGGTATGTTCCTCTGCCTGTTAATGAAGTATTGAGGTCTGTAGAATAAAGCTTCTGTGTAACTGTGTACATCGTCTGTGTTGGGTGTCTTCATCCCCACGTATTCAAACAAACTTTACATAAGGTTTCTTGGAAAAAGGGAATTTAACTGTGGAAGAAGCTGGAAGAGTTGCATACACCACTTAGTTCAATTAAAAAGGGTCACAAAGTACAGTGAATATCTTGTGGCACTGGGGATTTACATTTGTACATGGCAGATGAAGTTTTATGTCAGATAAGCTGCCAAGAGAGGGCTGTAACCACTCAAAACACAAAAAAAAAAAAAACCAAAAAGTTTAGACACACTGCTTAAATTCCTCTTATATCTAGCCCCCAATTAGCAGTGTTTTCAGCATAAATTAGTCTTGTCAGTGACAACAGAACAGGAACAGTATTATGAAACAGCATTACCCTTCAGTATGTGCAACTTTCATGTGTTTAACTAGAGTTGTATTTGGACTTCAAATATGATAACTTTCTGGTGCTGATGCACAGAAATCAATATTTCTTGTAAATTTCACATATTCTTCAATTTTGCACCGGTTTTAAGTAATTTTACTTGTTTTATATTCAGGCTTACTGAAAGTTACTTGGCGGGCAAACAAATTAACATTTAGTAACATTTTTCTTAAAAGGTCTGGTAATTCAGGTGTATATACAGTAACTTGTAACCTTTTTGCATTTGTATCTGAGTATTGGTCTGCAGACTGTGACAGTTTCTTGGACTAACACACTTCTGACACATGTCTTGGTTCCATGATCTGAAAGATTATTCCAGCCAGTGGATCTAACTCAGCACTAAAGGACATTTGTAACAACGCTAGAGATTCACCAGACAAATGTATTAAATACTTAACATTGTGCAAAGAGTTGTTTTGTCTCTCTTTCTGTGTTCTGCTTGTTTCTGTACGCATTATCTCAGGCACACAATGAGCCAAGGCCAACCCTTGGTTTTCAGTTCAGGCATCGGCATGCTTTTATTTTCTATTTTAGATTAAATTACAAGGTTACTAATATCAGCATTTGGATCTAACCAACAATAAATTACCTGTGAAAGTTAAAGCTCAGAAATTTGCAAAAAGGTATCAAAGCTGCAAATACAGCTAATTTGCAATTGCTGAAAGCTTTTCACAGCTCCTCACTCTAGCAAGGAAACATAGTTCTTGGTTCAACAGAGTCAGAAATCTCAGTTAATTTTTTCTTCTTGCTTATCTGATTATCAGCATTATTCAGCTACTTCACTTAAAAAAAATAAGATAATTACAAAACACTTGCTATGCAGAGATTTGGGGAATTGTGGCTTTTTATGAATTAAAAGATTGTGTGAGCTCTTAGTTGATGAGAACGGAGCAGTGTTGTAAGCATATTTCTCACATGTGAAGATTTTTTAAGGCTAGAAGAGCAGGATTAGGTGTACTGGCTCTTAAAATTAGTCTAATGATGTCTTTCCTTTTCTGGAATATGAGTTTAAGAAAAGATTGAAAACTCTGTGTTCCGTACTGTCACCTCATTCATGCCATTTGTATCTTTCTTTCTTTCTCATTCTTTTTCATGGTTTCTGCCAGGCTTTCCTACTTAACTCTCACTTAAGTGAGAGGTCATTGTTTGTGTAAGTACTGCAAAATAGCATTCATATCAACATATGAATATTGTAGACATTTTGTGTTCTTACAATCCTCTTTTCTGCACCTGTAGTATAAAGGACCATCCAAAGATTATGCAAAACCCTTTCAAGAAGCTGTTGTTTCTAATTATTTTTTCCTCATGCTGTCATAGTTTGTAGTTAGTAGCAATATCATTAGTGCTATTGATTATTGTTTTTATTAAACCAATAAAGTACCACAATATAAATGTATCTGATGTTATTCAAGTAGTCTAGCTATTAAAATTGGGCCTTATATAGACAGTCCTATAAGCAGATAACTGCCAGAGCACCGGCAGCTACACTGTTAATGGCTATGCTTAGAGTTGGTAAATCACTACAAAAGTGATTGGTATGAAAAATGTAAAATGCATTTCTGCTTTCCTGGCTCAGTATCAGCCATCTCCGTAGGCATGCCTCATAGTGAGGGAGTCCTCTTGCTTCTCTTCTAGCATTTGGTGGGAAGCTGAAGAGTCCCCTGCGTGTTGTTTTGGTTGCCACACATGCTGACATAGTGAATCTGCCTCGGCCTGTTGGGGGAGAGTTCTGGTATGACAAAGACATCTCCTTGTTGAAGGAAATTAGGAACAGGTAAGTGGGAAGTATATTTATACATAGCACTTAAACATGCTAATTGGAAAGAAAAAATACTAAAATGCATTGGAATATGTAAAAGGTTTTCATACGGCTTTATGATATTATGGTATTTTGAATAACTTCAGGAAGCCTATATTGTGCTAAAATTGAAACATACACCAATAGTACAGTGAGTAAGCTGCCCTGAGCTAAAATGAGCCCAGTGGTGTCAAAATTAATTGTAGCATAGGCAGTCTCACCCTGTAAACACTGGGCTACATCCAAAGACCCATTCCAGCTTTCCATCTAACATCTTGGTGCTCAGGTTTTGCCCTGGTCTCAGAAAAGTAGACAGTTTGCAGCTAAAAACTCTGGATGCAAAAGAGGAAACTTTATCAGAGAACTACCCTTAGCTCTGAACTGATGTAGGATAGGTATGAAAAAAACTTAAATGAGGCCTGGAAGTACTCTACAAACCCTACATGGTTTGCAAAAAGCTGGACTTTATGGAGTCACACAAGGTGACAAGGTCATCCAAGAGGTATCGAGAGGTTAGGGAAACTTCTAGAATTCTTCAGCAAATGTCTGGAGCATTTGCTAATGGTAGATGGAAATAGGGAATTTTTCATGAACATACTATTGTTTAAAGTAACAATACCTTATATGCAGAGTGGAAAATGCAGAGCATTAAAGTGGGAACACTGGGTGTGAGAAACCATCCAAACCTGTGAGTATAGACACTTTTCTGGGTTGTACAAGAAACAGATGTAGGAATTCCAGCACAGTGGGGGGGGGGAGGGGGGGGGAAGGCAGGGGGGGCAGTATCTTAATCAATTGAAAAGACTGAAGTACAATTGTATTAAGAAATAAACTGGATTTGGGGCTAAGTTAATAAGAATTTTTTTCTTTTAGATTTGGAAATGATTTGCAAATTTCAGAAAAGTTATTTGTCCTGGATGCTGGAGCATCTGGGTCTAAAGATATGAAGCTTCTTCGAAATCATTTGCAAGAAACAAGAAGCCAGATAATTTCTGTAAGTAGTGCCCTATGGTATGGGTTGGATCAGCCAAAATGTGAACATCTTGTGTAATAATCTTCTGTAAATTTCAAACTTGGAACAATGAAGCATACAGAAACCACTGTTGTTCCAATTTTCTATCAGCATACTTGACAGGTCTTGTGATAAACAAACCCTTGAAATCAAAGATTCAGTCAGTATTTAGAAAATAGTAGCTGTTTTGACCAGGTGACCAAAATACTCTCTGTTGAAAGGAAACAATTTGAGATTTCAGTTCAAAGTCATAATTTTCTTTTTTGATTGGCAGCTATTGGATTCCAGCATAGTATTATAGAGAAACAGAGAAACATATAATAAATATATTTCAAGAAAGTAAGTTTTTCATTAAAAACCCACCAGACTAGAACAGTTTTCTCAGCTGTTAGAAAGACAATTCCAAATATAGATATGTAAACTGAATCTGTATTAACTTTTGACTGTATTTTTAAACTGAAAAATACTGCTTCAGTTGTATCTGTATGTGTAGGTATATGCATGTGAGACTAAAGGTAAAGTGTAGCCATGGTTTGATATTATCACCATGAATCCATGGAGACTTCCATACTAAGAACTAAGAAAGTTTTGTAGCCTGTGCTAAATGGATTAATATTATGTTACACACCAACAAGATTTTCTGCAGCTACTTTGGAAATGCATTTTTTTGTAATTGATTAAGAGTGTATGTATTACTGAGTTAATTCTGTGGGTTGAGGAAAATACTTGGATTTATGCAAAATTCAGCCTATTTTACATTCCTGATGGTCTCTTGATTTTATAAGCTTTTCTTCTCTATGAAAACTTTATTTTAGCTATGGTCACTAGCTTGAAATCTGAATGGGTTTACTGCATAAGAAGTGGAGGCTGTGGCTTGAGAATGTGGGAAGAAGGCATCATGTCTAAGGCAATCAATACATCAAAGTACCATTTTTGCTTCTTATTTAGTACTCCTCCGTCTCATCTTTTAAGTAAATTGGTACTGTACAGATATTGATGAGCACAGATTCTAAATAAATCCTGATAATTTAAGAAATAAACATTAATTTACAGATCTATGAGGGCAACTCATGGTGATATTTGGAAAATTTGCTTATTTCAGTGAAAAACTGGTGTCTGCAATTCACTTTTTTAAGGAAAGGTAGATAGACTTTATGGCAAGAGAATGCCAGATGAAAGACTAAGGGTCCAGCACAAAGGAACTCTTTAGATCCATTAGACCTCCATTAAAAAAAAATAGTACACTATTCTCAAATGGATGTTTTCTGTGCTTTTCTAAGACTTGCCCACCTATGACTCACCTGTGTGAAAAAATAATCTCCACACTGCCTTCATGGAGAAAAATTAATGGACCCAACCAGCTGATGTCCTTGCAGCAGTTTGTTTATGATGTACAGGAACACCTTAATCCCCTAGCAAACGAAAATGACCTACGGCATATTGCACAGCAGTTGCATAGCATAGGAGAAGTAAGTATTTTTATGTAAATTCCATCTCTTTGTTTGCAAGATATTGTTCTGGTAGAATATTGCTTTATGAGTTTAAGCAGATGTCTAAAGTTGTTTGGTTTTTTTCTCTTCCTCTTAAGACATAAGTAGAGACTGCTTATTAACGCTTTCTGTTATCATTATGTCTTGTGGCTTCTATTTTGTTCAACATAACCTCTTTGAGACAGGAATAATTAGTTTATTGCTACAGTTGTAAGAATATAAAATACCCAGAAAGGATCACTATGTTATCACCTTCAATGAAGTGTTCACTGCATATGAGAGATTTATATGTGTCCATTAGAAATTGAATAGTAGGATAACAGCTTTGCATAAACAGCTTGCAAGGCATGACTAGGCTTTCCAGCTGTTAGGCTCTAATGGTTTCATTACTAGTGGAAAACAACAGCAAGATCTGGTTTTTGTTCTGAGTACTTGCCATATATTTAAATGCACTGTTTGCTTTTTCCTGTGAGCAGTGTTAATCAAGTTATGGGGTCAGTCTGTTAGGAAGGCAAGAACTTCGGCTATTATTTTGTACTTCACAGGATATAAACAGTAACTTTCATATTTATAAACAGATTAACATTATGCAGAGTGAAACTGTCCAAGATGTTGTGCTTCTGGATCCTCGCTGGCTCTGTTCTAATGTTCTTGGAAAAATCCTGTCAGTGGAGAACCCAAAAGCCCTCCATCACTATAGAGGTCGGTACACTATAGAGGACATCCAGCGTCTGGTGACAGATAGTGACGTGGAAGAACTGATACAGATTTTGGATGCCATGGATATTTGTGCAAGGGACCTTAGCAGTGGAGCAATGGTGGATATTCCTGCTCTCATAAAGACTGACAATCTCCACAGGTCTTGGACAGATGAGGAGGATGAAGTGCTGATTTATGGTGGTGTTCGAATAGTTCCTGTGGAACATCTTACCCCATTTCCTTGTGGAATTTTTCATAAAGTTCAGGTGAATCTCTGCAGGTGGATTCATCAGCAGAGCACAGAGGGGGATGCTGATATACGTTTGTGGGTAAACGGATCAAAGATTATGAATCGTGGAGCTGAGCTTTTAGTGCTGCTGGTCAACCATGGGCAGGGTATAGAGGTTCAAGTTAGAGGACTGGAAACAGAGAAGATCAAGTGCTGTTTACTTCTGGATTCTGTGTGCAGCACCATTGATAACTTAATAGCCACAACCTTACCAGGTCTTCTGACTGGGAAATATTACCTTAGTCCTCAGCAGCTGAGGGAACATCATGAGCCAGTAATGGTCTACCAGCCTAGAGACTTTTTCCGTGCACAGAGTCAAAAGGAGACATCATTAACTAACACTATGGGGGGATATAAAGAGAGCTTTAGCAGTATACTTTGTTTTGGGTGTCTCGATGTTTACTCCCAGGGAAGCCTAGGAATGGATATCCATGTTTCTGATCTGAATCTACTCACCAGGAGAAAACTAAGCCGACTTTTGGATCCACCTGATCCAATGGGCAAAGATTGGTGCCTTCTGGCCATGAACCTGGGCCTCCCTGATCTTGTTGCAAAGTACAATACAAATAATGGAACACAAAATTACTTTCTCTCAAGCCCAGTCCATGCCCTTCTGCAGGAATGGAGTAATGCACCTGACAGCACTGTAGGCATACTAATGTCTAAACTGAGGGAATTAGGTCGCAGAGATGCAGCAGATTTCTTACTGAAGGCATCTTCTGTATTCAAAATAAATTTAGATGCTAATGGTCAAGAGGCTTATGCTTCCAGTTGCAACAGTGGCACATCTTATAACTCGATTAGTTCTGTAGTGTCACGGTAAGAGGAGGTGTTTTGCATGGGCATCCTTTCAAAGCGCAGAAAGGATAAAAGATACTGCATAAAAGTTACAGTGCATACTAATTTACGAGATTTTGGATCAAAGGATCCTTCTCTGGCACCACCTTTTTTGTTCATAAACTTTCTACTCCTAACTGTGAATTGTTGCTCTTTATTAAAAAGACTGCTGTACTTCTGGTGGTTTAAAACTATTTCTGATAGAGAATGTGCTGCTTAATACTGCCATTTCAACTGGAAAGTCTTAACTTTTGGATTATGTACTGCAACTGTTTTATATAATTCTCCCCATAAAAGGTAGGGAGAGGAATAGCACATAGTACCTTTTATGTGTGTTTCTTACATTTGTTTTTTTCCCTTCCACTGTGTCCTCTGCTTAACATTTTTTTATATTTGTAAGGAGAGAAATCCACCATTTGTGGTCAATATGACCAAATTTAAGCGCATTGTTTTTAGCTGAAAAAGTGAGTGCCTTTTGCAGAAGGGAGAGTGCAGTTCATTTGAATGACCCTGCTGGAGTTTAAAGAACATGCTACCTCTGTTTCACTTAAATTGTCTGCATGCTTATCATTGCAAGTGGTGCTTGCCTGTTAATTTTTCCTGCACTTCTAAGACATTGGTGATGACTCATGCAGAGCATTCTTGTGCCAGTACTATACATATAGACATGTGATACCTAATCAACTTCAATTACAGTCAAATCATAATGTGAAAATCTCTTAAACTTGCCAATTATCATGCTTCGTTATTTCCATGCACCTCAGGTAAAAGTTCATATCATTATAGAGTTCAAAAACCACAAGTGTTGAATACTGCAGAATAATATTGTCTAGCTGTCAGTTGTAATTTGTGTATAACAAAGGTTTTCTACTATTAGATCCTGCATTACTTACTTCCTGTACTTGAAAACTTTGATGGGGATAAAAAAAAAAGGAAGCAAGGTTTCTTGCAGTGATAACTTTAAAATTGATATGAGGGAATATGACCCATTCTCTGTTATAAAAAGCATGTAATTTTCATGGTGCGATATGTGTTTGTTTATATATATTGTATGTATATATATTAAGACTATTTTTTCCCTAATCTTACAATGTAGTAAATTTTAAAGGATTTTTCTACAAATAAACTGTTGCTTGTTGCATCCTTGTTGATCACATTGTGTTGATGAAGGGTATCAAAACTTCTCTTTTCTTTACAGTCACAATTGTGGAGAGGCAATGCCTGCCATCTGAAGTTCTGGGAACCTCCTGTTTGACTTCAGGGGGATTTCTTAGTAAGCTGCAGGAATGTTTATGTATTTTTTTTTTTTACTGCAGAGGTGGTCCCTGTGCATGCAGAGAGATCTGCATTCGTTTCAGCAAATGGCAAGCCGAAGCAGTTTGCTACATAGCTTTTCCTTTGTGGTTTTTCATAATGGAAACCAACAGAGCAAATGTGAGACTATCATCAGGAATCCTCCAGATAATACTGTGCTGCAGAGGGAGAGGACACTTGTGCTGCAATAATGGTCCTTTACATTAAATATCCCCTCATCACACAAGGGACTGTGCTGATGCTGCTTATTTAAAATCTCAGCATCGCTCCCTGTTAGCTGCACAGTCTTGGTATGGCACTCTATGCAGGCAGCTTAGCACAATACCTCTGCCCTGTGTATGCTGCAAAGGATTTAAGCAAGGTCTTCTTAAAATGCTAGTTTGCTGTTTCCCCCTGCCTTTCCTTGCCTATTTTACTCTTACTTCATTAAATCTTTCCCCAGGTCCCGGCTATTGCTGGGCTCTATAGTTAAACATTCTTTTAAAGTCTAGTCCTCAGTAAGAAGTATAGTTTATGAGCAGTCCTACCCTGAGCTGTCTGTGTTTTGATATTCTGCCACTGACAAACTGTGTTCAGAATCTCCCACCGCTGCTCAAAGCAGCTCAGTGCAGAGCCCAGCTCCATGCAGCCTGTGTGTACCTCTGTCAATTAATGGCCACTATCATTCTTCACCTTCCAGCTGTAGACATTTTTAGTACTTTTGTCAGATTCTGATAAGTGGAGGGGTCTTTCTCATGTCAAAAAACTTACTGGGTTTCTACCCGAAAAGGTTCCTCCCCTGCCCGCCTCCCCAGATGCTTTATGCACACTTGAGATGCGTGGTCAACTTACCAACACTCATTAACTACTCCTTTTGCTTTCTTTTTGTTTTTCCCTTCCCAACAGCATGTTCCTCACGGTTTCTTGCTTCCATTTACTCTAAAATGCAGCCCTGGGAGTATAAATTACTTAGTGGACTCTATGATGAACCTTTGACTAGCAGTCACAGCCTATTGCATCATTTACAGGTTTTGTGGTAAATAGTCTCAGGAAAGTGAATCACAGTCATAGGATAGCTTTGGATTCTTTTCTTATAAATCCTGTGCTACTGACCAAGAAAAGACAAATTTTTTTCCTAGATGACAATTTCGGGATTAAAAAAAAGGCTAACCAAGTGTTACAATCCCTTCTGTCGCTTCACTTTTATTAATTCCACGTTTTATTTTGTGAATGCAACTAGAAGGAGAACTTCATTCTACAGTTTTAAGAAATGTGTTTAAAAAATGCACAGATCCTGCCCTGACTCACTCCAAAAATGGAGAAAATGCAGGTCTTTGAAAGGTCAAAAAAGTTCAGTCATATGTGTACAGAGTGTATAGTTTATGCAAGGAACATGGTAAGCTTAGCTCCTGACAGTGAAATAACTGAAGCTGGATACTAACCATCTTTGTAGCTTCAGACAAGAGCTGCAGAAACATAACACTGAGGATAAAGCAATGAGTGACAATTTTAATTTTGTCTTCAAAATCCGTAATATAGACAAACTCTCAAGTTTGCTGCTCAAGGCCAAGATGCATTACAGATTACCTTGCAGTTTA
Organism: Corvus brachyrhynchos; assembly: GCF_000691975.1. NCBI lineage: Eukaryota > Metazoa > Chordata > Aves > Passeriformes > Corvidae > Corvus > Corvus brachyrhynchos. The sequence goes on along the minus strand of NW_008239289.1, from coordinate 512,191 downwards.
GAAAAGTGTTCTACTGACACCCAGATTCAAATTTTGAAGAAATTTTCAGAAGAAGATAAGGTAGAAGCAAACACTTTGGTGCAGGCCATTTTTCCAATGATTTCTCGCCAGCATGCAGCAGCATGCATCGAATAAAAGAAGTGCTTCACGTTGCTATTTTTATTGCGCGTTACTGGTTGTACTGTCTTTGTAAGTTTTGTTGCTGACCTGACTGGTGAGTTTGGAAAGTAACAAGAGATCAGTGGCTACATGCAAGTGATTTGCTAACCTGAATAGTGAGTTTGGAAAGCCACAAGAGATCAGTGGTTACATGCAAATGATTTTAAGGTGGGCCAAGGGCATCCAGACGTGGCCTCGAGTGGAGGTGGATATATATGACTTCTCACCTTAAAAGGGTGAGGAGACAAGGGTAAGATGGAGACAGCCACAGGTTTTAGGATCTTTGGAATTCAAGTGATTGAGAAAGACTTATGAAACTACAAGAGTTTAGAAACTCCCGAATGTCACATGCTTGACAGAGCCAGGAGGTTCAGAAAGGAGCCAGTTTCCTAAATAGTCAGGTCTTTACAGAGAGCAACAGTGAAGTTGTTAGAGCTGGCTGTGCTGCAAGCCAATTCCAGGTCCTAAACCTCTGCTGGCTGTGTTCCTCCCTCAAAGGAGAAATTACCTCCTTAATTAATTGCAACCTTTTTATTGCAGAGATGCTGTGTTGCAGCACTGTTGTTTAAAACAGGTGCCTCGATTTGAGTTGCATCACTATTTCAGCTTTGCCAATGAAATGGGGAGTAATGCCCAAGTTGTAACTCTAAAGAACGTAAATGAAGCATGCTGTTGGCTAAGTCTGAGGAGATGGAGCAGTACATCTTTGAAGGTGGCCTGAAAGCACTCTGCAAAATATTAAAATTTATTTCCATTTGATTTTTTATTTGTTAAACTCAGTCCACTGGGTCACACACACACACAAAAAGACATCGAAAGTTCATTCCTGTTTCTTTTCAGGCACTGTCTGACTAGAAGACAAGGTAATGGGTGGAAAAGAGAAAGAAAATCAGTTTTCAACAGTTCCTAAGGTACTTGCTTTCCAAAAGGGTTACAGCCAACCCACTCAGACTTTGCAGGTTAAAGTATTTGGGTCTTCAGAAGTCAGATGAGCGGTATATAGAAGGGAACTGATGGTATTCCTCTGTATGGAACAGTGGGACCATCAGCTATGCTGCCTCAAAGCCAGATGAGGATCTCAGTGGAGCTGGTTCGGTTTTGCATTAAAGAAGCTGACCTAGCATTTTTGCACTACCCAGACTACTTTGGGTGAGGTCCAGATCCAGCACATGCATATTTAAAGATCATTTTTCAGAAAGCAATTATGTTGCTGCGTCAGTTGGATGTATCTTAAAATTCACTGGCCTTTCCCGAGAGAAGGCAAACCTGGACCATCTTGCCCAAACTCTGGCTCCTGCTGACACCAAGCTTAGGACACCTACACTGCCAATATGCACTCACATACCCTAGGCAGAGAGGAAAACTAAGAAGAATTTAGAGCAGGGTGATAAGGGGTCTCACACAGGAGCAAATGCTTGAACATGCTGCACATCTCATATGGATTTCTTGGCAAAGAGATGCTGACAGCCTGAGCCCACACATACTCCTCCTGCAGAAATGTAGCACCTGCTGCAATGGTGCAATGCATTTCTGGTGGCTCTGTGTCCAGGCTCATGAATCCACACTCTGTTGGATCTGCAGGATTCAGAGTGCAGCTCGGTGAGGTCTCTTCCCTATGGATTCAGGCATGGTCACAGTTGAGTGTAATGCACCTGGAGAAGCTCTGGGCTACGCGTTGGAAATATTGTCAGGATGCTTCTGCTGCACCTCAGCAATTGAAGCTGGAGGGCTGTGGGAGAGGGTTGGAATTTGCATGAGTAAGGACTAAGTGAGACACCAGCATGTGGTGCACAGGGAGGGGAGGCTGAAGTTGTACTTTTCAAAACTGCTGCCAGAGAAACATGGGAGAGAGGGAAGGGCTTCTTGCATTAGAGGGGTTAGACTGCTGATGTTAAAAGACGGCATGCATATGACTCTTTGAGTCATCTTGTGCTTCACTTTTTGTGCTGCTCATTGCATTGCAAAATCTACTTTTTTAGCCTGGCCACTAAGAAGTATAGTTTGACTTGTCTATTACCCATGAAAGATGAATCAGCCTCAATTTCAGACCCCCTACACAAGACTGCTTACAAGTCAAAATAGATGTAGCAATCAGCTAAGCAAAAGGAGCGCAAAGAGAAGGTCAGCAGTGAATCCTGCTATCACTAAATTTACCTACAAAGCACTATAACTTTGCATCATTTTTAGGTCTTTCTATTGGTTGCAAGTGTGAGAAAAAAAATACTCTGCAGAGTGCTGACTGTACTCAATTACTGCTAAGCCAAAACTTTTATTACTGGAAAAATAAAGGGTACAAGTCTGGAATTTCGTGCCAAAGGCAATGTGTCAGTGTGTATGAAAGCCAGGGTCAGGTCCAGGTGAGTTGGTTTGGAAAGTCCTACTTTCCTAAGCCTATAGTATGGATTATTTCATCATTCCTAAGGTATATATCTGCAGAAGAAGCAGGAAAGATATTTCTTTAGAGGTGTTTCCCAATAACGCCTGATAGCTAGGACTAGACTCAGATTTGGTTATACTTAAGAAATTTACCACCATCCTCTACAACTAGAACACTTCAAATGAAAATTTTCTACAGACCCCTGCATTTTATGTTGGCAGCTGGAGAATGTTGTAACAATTAACCTGGAAAACATTGAAGGATGTGGGTCACCATAACCAAATTAGCATCAGATAGGATGGGCTAAATTTCCTCATTTGCTCAGTCAGAAGGAAATATCACTTGCAGTTGCTAGACCTGGTAGTCAAGTACCAGTACTGGTTTCAGAGGAAACTTAAGGCCTCACCTGAAGTATCAATCTGCTTACAGAGGTTCAGAAAGGAGCTGCATGAATGTTTAAACTGATGGATTAACACAGTTTCCATGTAGGCTTCAAGAACTGAATCAAGGTCCAAAGCTTGCAAGTGCTACTGGGAAGAGGAGGATCTCCAGGCCTTTTTATCCCAGGTAATAACACCTGGATAAGAAGTGTTTTGCAAAGCACTTACTGCTACCATCCCAGGAAAATACAGAAAGGAACCTAATCTACTGGTGTGAATTTGGGTCTACAGGACAGATATTAATGGATGAATACAAAGGTACCATGTGACTTCCCATTTGCCATTCATTCTCCAAGACATACTGTTGGTTTGTACTTAGCAAAACAGGGAGAATATTTTTCAGCAGAAGGTGAAGCAGAGTTACAGGAAGAACCACTTTCCCAGCTGTGACTTAGCACCATGCAGTTGTCCTATTTCTTACTATCATGGCTAGGAAAGCGCTACAGAACTCCCACAGCCACCAAAGAAAAGCATGCCAGGGAGAAATTCTGGCTTTTTTTATACATTCTTCTTCAGTAAGGATGTTCAGTTATTTAAACATTCAGTCTTCCGTGCTAGCATAGTATTTTCACAATTCCCTTACCAGACCCACCTTTCTGCTTTAAATTACTCACTGCAGGGAAGAATGCTACATCACTCGTGAAAGGCTGTCTGTGGCACCAGGTGAGCCAGGCGTTGCACGGAAGGAGAGCACAGGTCAACGCGAATGCATGGGGTGGTTGTTAGATAAACATGATGGTCCCAGGGCCTCTTTCTACCATCACTTCAACCATGTACCCAACTCCAGCAAAATTCAGCTGTGCAGTGTGGATATGATCTCTGAATTTCCCATGGATATACCTGTAAATACCAAAAATGGCATCTGGTGAAGAGAATAGAGGTGCAACTGTTTTATGTTTTTCTTTATGGTGTGCTAGACTTAAAGCATTTTTCACATTCCACCAGGGAGCTCAAGAGCAGACTTCATAATCACAAAAGGATCTCACTAAACTCAAGTTTGATGTTCATCTGTACTTGTACAACTGCATTAAGCACTAAGGGGAGCATTTCTGACTCTTTCAGTGTTCATTGGACTATACCTTTTCATTTCCAGAAGTGAAGCCAATTTATATAAAATTGCTAGAAGCCACTTTTCAGCAAATATTTATCATCGTCATCTCTGATGCACATTGTTTTTAGGATGTTGTTTCAATGAAATCTCCAAAAGAAAAGTTTTCTCCAATGGAAAAACATAATCTTTGGCAGAAATTTTCCATAATCTCCTAAGGGAAACTTCTGCCAACTGTTACTTTGACTGGTAAGTGAAGTAATATCCAAATTGTTTCTGTTGTTAGAAGAATTAATTTCAAAATCTGGTAGAAAAAACTCCTGTAATCCACTATCAATCTGGAACCACAACTCCTTTTTACACATCTACATAGCAATACCACAGCGTAGTCCTGACTTCAGTGTGCCTTTGCATTACAGACAGAAGTTGTTGTGGTTTAACACCAACAGGAAATTAAACCCAAATAAACCACTCCCTTATCCCCAAAACTTCCAGTAAGGGAGGGACAAAAGCAGAGGCTATGGGCTGAGATAACAATTTTCTCAATGCAAAAAGCAATGGAATAAGAAACGCACAATAACAACAAAATGAATACAAAAAGTATACAAAGAGAGAGGGTGTTTTACCCACAAAAATGTATTCACCCTCAGGAACACAAACAAGATGGCGGACCCCAGACAAAGGCAATATGGCAACCTTCCCCCGCCCTGCACCTGCCAAGAAAAATGGCCAAGAGGATGGCGGGGCTCCCACAGGCAGTGTTTCCCAACACCTTCCCTCTGGAGAGGGGGAGGCAAAATGACACCCTTCTGCTAGGGTGCCTGGGTTTTCCTGCCGAAGCCACGATGTGGGAGGTGTAGAGGAACAACCTGGCCAGGCCCCCTGCAGCGCTCTGTCAGGCCCCTCCCTGCCACCAGGGCAGGGTGAAGGAAGGCTATTACCGAAGGCCTGGGCCCTAGGGGATATCACCGTGTCCCGCAGCTATAGGGAGGAGGAGGAGAGAAGATCCAGCAGGCAGGAATTGTGCAGCAAGATTGATTGATTTAATTATTTTACAAACCCTTTTATAGACTTTTTTCTTCATAGTCTAATTGGACAAAGGATCAGCCACCCCTTGGGGTGATTGGCTAAAATCCTAAAACATCCGTTGTCAAAATATTTTTCTACTATACCATAAACAAGACTTTTCAAGGTTGCAGGTGGCTTGGTTGTTTACATACCCTGCTACCTCTTCTGTAAGAGAGAAAAGTCTCTCACGGACTTAGAAAATAGCAAGAAAATCCTTGCTAGCAGCATTTTTTTATCTACAGAAGGCCACCTTCCCTAACAGGAATTTACAGCCCTGCATCCACGCGTACACAGCACGTACGAAGACTGTTATGCCACTGCAACCTTATTATTAACATCCACCAGGCCCAGAGCCACATTTTGCATGAACTAAAGCCAATTTCCATTTGTAGCTTGGAGAAACTGATCTGCAGACCTAATCACAGCCAACTCGGGCTTACATTTCTCTGCCTGTGCTGAGGTTAACCTCAAAAAGTAAAGTGTGCAAACAGTGCTAATGACAATTTTGGGAAGCAGTAGGATCAGGTGCAAATACAGTAATTTCAGTTGTAACAAGGAGCTGTTTGTATTCTTTTTCTGCAACTTCCAGTTTTAAAATTTATCTGCCAAGTCAATTCATTTGTCTTTTTCAAATCTAGGAAATGAAATGAAGTATGGAAATCTTGTAGTGTAAGTGATTTTGGCTATATTGTGAAACAAGACAACTAAGAAACTGGGCTGGAATTGCTCAATGTAAACATTGTCCAAGAGCAGTCTTTCACACCAAGAGAGAAACTGATTTCTGCCTCCTCTGCTTGGTACAAGTGTTTCCTGTGTATGCCCAAGCAAAAGACTTCCTACTGTGGACCAGAGGGTGCTCCCCAACACTTAAAAATCCCAGCTGGAGACACACTGTGTCATGTTCATAATTCAGACAAGGCCTTCATTACCACTGCCAACAACAGGGATTTCTTGAGTGCTCTGTTGCCATCAGGCAGGGTGTGGTGCAAGGTTATTAAGCATCCTCTGCCACTTAGTTTTCATCTGACACATGCTTAATTGTGAGGATGTCCTTCCTCTTATTAGTGTTTGAATCAGTCCCACGGTTGATGAGAAATGTTGGCTAAATCATGTTATACAGTAAAAAGTATTTAAAGCCACAGCCATAGTATTATGGTAAAGGCAAGTTCAGATGACATGTTATCTCCTCACATTTCCCAGCATTAGCCAGGAAGAGCACTGTCGTATTCCTGATGGGCAGAGATGCAGTAGTTGACATGACAAAGGGACTGGCCTGGATGCCCCTGTGGAGGGAGGAGGGCTGCAGCGTAAGCCATAAGTAAGGGAGACTTTATTCAGTGTTCTCTGTCATCTCCTGCTATTTCTATTAATTATATGGAAGGAGACTGGTGATAAAGGTAGAATTGGAATGTGAAAAAGAAGGAAATGTGTGAAATGAGTGGGTTTTGACCTTGTCGAATGGTTGGGAATATTATTTACTAGTAGATGTTGATCGAAGGTGCAGTGTTCAGATGCCAAGGACTGAAATTAGAGTCTAGGGTCAAAAAAAGGATGATGTTCTTGCACAAGGAACAAGTTCCACAAGCTGTATCATAAATAGCATAGTCCTTCCTTCCAGCTTTTAGTCCACCAAATTACAGAGACAGTTTCAAATCTGAGAAGCCAAATGTGCTCCTCCTAACCTCTGCTCCCTGAAGCCTACCTGTGATTGCCAGCTCCAACAAACCAAGTAATAAAACACTTTGGGGAGTGGGAATGGAATAATTAAGTGTTGAAACAATCAGACTAGAAAACAGCATTCACCTTTGCGACACATCTATGCTGCTTTCTGCAGGGAGCAGAGACAGTTTTAAATGGCAGCTGGAGGCAATGACAAGTCCTCTTCGTTACTCACCATGATGCAGAGAGTCTTGGGAATGGGAGGCCCTCGTTTATCTGTAGTCAAGGTAAACAAGGCACCTGGAAAATAAGCCACTCTTTCTAAAGCCAGCCCATGTTCTGGTATGGTTTCCTGGAGAGCCCTGTACGTCCAGTTCTGACAGAGTCCCTTTAGATTGATTGCAAGAGGGAGTCTAATTCTGCCAGCTTAGTAAATGCTCTGTTCAGCTTACCTAAGCTGGCTTGTAAAAGAAGCATGGTTAGACGTTAGTGGGAAACTGTAAACAAAACTAAGCATGTAGCAGCTAACATAACTACAGGGTTGAGGCAGAGAGGAGCAGGTGCTCTTCTGGATGATAGCCACAGTTCAAAGCCTTAGTCCATGTGTTTTGATCGGGAGACTGCTGGCAACTGATCAACAAATGTGACCAAGGCTGACGTCTCCTGTTTGGAGGGTAGTTGGTGTGTGAGAGTGCATGTGTGTTTACAGCTAGAGTCAGGACAGATGACAGGGGTTAGGTACTCTGTTGCAGCAACTTTCTGTACTTCTCATGTTTTGCTTTTATTTACTTTTTAGTTTTACTTTAGTCCAGAATATTTTGGCAAAAATGGAGAGAGAGTAATAGAGAGTTTATATCTGATATGTACATGCTAGGCTAGGTGTATTAGATTCTGGTTGGTGTGAATCTCTGCCTAGCTTGCCACAGAAGAGATTTTAACCAAGTTCTGCCATTAGTCAGCCCTCTAGTCTCAACACTGTAAATTTTGATGGTCCATTTTTCCTGAGCTTCTTAAACTAATCTAAAGCCGTGTTTCACTAAAAGGGAAAGACCTGTCCTGTCCACCCTTGCTTTTCAGTCTTTCACACTAGTACCTGGCATGCTCAGCCAGTTCAGCTCACTCATCCAGCAGGAAGCTGTCACTTGGCTTTTGAGGGCATTGTTTGCAGCCCAATGAACTTGCTGCTACAGCTTAGAGCAGAAATGAGAATTGACAGAAGAGGGAGGGGCCAGAATGTCTCTTTTTCAGCGCTAATCCTGGTTCAAATCAGCCTGAATTGCTTGATAAACCACATCCATAAATAGTTTCAAACTCTGTTAAGGTGTGACTCCAGTATTTGTTTTAGCTAAAAGTATTTCCATAAGCTCTGGTTAAACTGTCTAGATGACAGCGGCCCTTGGCAGAAACTAAAACAGCCCTCTACTCACCACTTCCAGGGAAACAGCAACTATCCCAAATGCAGAAACACTAGCAGATGTGAGCTGGGAGAGTTTGTACTATGGAGAATGTTTAACCAGAAAGGCAAGCCCTGAGACCAACAGCACCTGTTCTGGAGAGGACAGCACAGTAAATGCAGCACTGTGGGATTGACCTTTCCTGACTCAGTGCCCTCCCTTCAGTACTAGGTTACTCCTGTTAGCAAATATAGAGTGACATCCACAGCCCTTTCCTTCTCTCCTCAGGCTGTCTGGGTACAGCTAATTCTGGTTCATCTGGTGATGAAGGCACGGTTAGTACTGAAGAAAGGAAAAGGAAGTTTGCTGTGCTCCTGCCTGTGCCACAGTGGCACTGCTGAAGTCACAGAGTCCATCCTTGACCCAGCCCTCTGTGGTGTGCTGACAGTTTATAGTCCTGCCCTGCCTGCAAGGGCTGGGATGCAGTTCAGCTCAGGAAATGTTTCTAAAACTAGTTCAAGTCTCAGTGCTGCAAAAGCTCTTGAGCTTTCAAAAGACCATTACTTTTGCTAAGTTCCTAAGAGCTGTATAGGGTATGCTGGTCCTCCAGCCCTGTCACAGAGGTGCAGATGTAAGCCATTACCCATCTCAACAGGACCTGGGCTTTACATGCTGCAACAAAACAAGAACTGGGAGGAGAGAGGCTAGATAGAGGTGTGGATGGAAAGGCACAGAACATGAAGAAGAAATGTGGTACTACTCACCATTAAACATTTTTGAGCAAAACTCAAACATTAGTGTGTCATCTGTCCCACTTCATCTCTTTCATCATACCCATCAGATATTTTCAGTCTATTGGTTTTTGGATTTGTTGCTTTCCTTTCAGTCTGAAAAGAAAGGGGAAAAAATGCATGCTTTTATAGATAGGCAGCAGCTGCTGCAAATGTTGCTTCCTAAACCAATATAATGAGCAAGGTTAATTTTAAATTCAAAGTACTATTACAAAGCAAGACTCAATTTTCCATTTCTTGCACACCCAATACCACTGATGGTTTCAAGACCTGAGTCTACATGACTCTGGGAAAACATTAATAAAACAAACCAACAAATCATGCCAGTTCTGTCAGTGAGTCAGAAAGCATTTTCCTGTATTTGAAAAAACCCTGATGAATTTAAGGGCTGTTCTGTGATCCTGCTTCTGAAGAACAGTCTTCATTTAATCTGTTCGCTCTTCACCCTCAAAGAAGCAGGGCTTGCCATGCTGTGGCTGGCACATGGCCCCAGTTGTCTGCAGGGGCCATGCTCCAGAAACAGCCTTGCAAGAAAGGCACCACCCTGAAGCTAGAGCAGCGGTATCAGCTTGGACCCGGATACCAGGTCAAGTGTGACCAAGGATTAAGGCATTGCTTTTGGATGGTGGGTTTCCCAGGTATTGCAGCTGGATACCAGACTGTGGACAATATCGCAGCTAAACTGTTTCTGTAGATCAGGGTGAACTCTGAGTGGTCCACATTTTCTCAATGAAGAAGTTACAGCACCCCTCACCATTTGACCCTGCTAGCTGGGAAGCGGGTGTTTTTTGTGTAACAGTATCAGCCGCAGACTTATCAATGATGCAGCCTCCTCACAATTCTCCCTGTCCCAGGATGTTTTCTGCACCGTGGGGAAGATGTGCAGATTGGGAAAGTCACACTTCATGTGAATGGAGGATGGTATTAATTTTTACAACTTCCAGAGTCTTTGAGTCTCTAAGTAGTACATGTATTAAAAAGGAGTACAGAAAGCTATTTATAATTCTATTTCCCTGTATGTTTTGTCTTTTATTTACTGTGTATGGAAACTGCATTAATTTATCAGGGCTTTGGAAATATGTATTTTTGAATTATTTCCTCTTCATGTATAAAGCAAATGTACAGACTCATCAAAATAAATAAGTACAAAGGACTGGGCTGTGCTATGGAGAAAAGCTGTACAGTTCTGGACAGGCAAAAGATCTGTCATTGCTTCAGATGTGGGTAACAGTGGCCTTTACACCTGCTTCCAAAGTGCAGAGGTATTACCGCAGGCCTGGTTCCTACGGTATATCACCGTGTCCCGCAGCTATAGGGAGGAGGAGGAGAGAAGATCCAGCAGGCAGGAATTGTGCAGCAAGATTGATTGATTTAATTATTTTACAAACCCTTTTATAGACTTTTTTCTTCATAGTCTAATTGGACAAAGGATCAGCCACCCCTTGGGGTGATTGGCTAAAATCCTAAAACATCCGTTGTCAAAATATTTTTCTACTATACCATAAACAAGACTTTTCAAGGTTGCAGGTGGCTTGGTTGTTTACATACCCTGCTACCTCTTCTGTAAGAGAGAAAAGTCTCTCACGGACTTAGAAAATAGCAAGAAAATCCTTGCTAGCAGCATTTTTGTATCTACACAGAGGTACAACTTTTACCTCTCCAGCAATTAAAAAAATACACTAGCTAGGATATGAAATGCATGTGCATTGACTTAAAAGACAGAAACCTGAAATGGAAATGAAGAGAAACAAAAATTCCTTCAAGTGGAAAATTAGAGACAGGTGAGAAGGGCAAAATGTAAGCAAGCAGGTTTCCCACAGTCAGCAATTCTTCCAGGCTTTATATTAGTCATTCTTCTGTTTAAAAAACTGGTGGTTTTTTCTTATTTTTTCCTGCTTAAATGTTTAAGGGTGTTTTCTTTAAACTGTTCAAAACTAACTTCAATAGTTGAGTACAGGGAAAAACCAAGAGAATGTGTAGTGCTAAGCAGAGGAGTCACCCAACCAGCCTGTGTGAAGATACTTCCCTGCACAAGTATTTTATGTAGGAAAAACCACTAAGTACCTTTGAGGACTAAAATGAGAAGTCCAAATGTTGAAGATTTTGATGGAAGCAAAGATCTTCTTGGAGGAAATAATCTGTAGACTCTCCCTTTCCTGATCTCATTTTCCCCTGCTAAGACAGCCAGTACGTTTTCACTAACTAGGTTTTTATCAATATTATTAGGGCAGGAGAGGGAGTACAGTCCCAAATTCTGAAGCTGAGTTTCTGTAAAGAAATAGGAACCTGGCTTTTTGACTCCCTCAAAAGAGCTGTTTTTGCAGTGTTACAACATGCAACTCTCGCTGGTGTCCACTGGAATTTGATGAGTTTCTAAAAGCTGCCTTTCAACAATAACCAGGCATACAAAGCATCTGTGATGTCTTCCTGGCTGTAGCAGTTTGTTTATCAGTAGTACAGAGAGAATAACATGCCTGTATCTCTCTGTAAGGAGGCTTCCAGGAGCTGCCTGCAGCTTACAGACACAGACAGACACTGTTGCTGGCTCTCTAGCATAGACAGAGGTAAGAAAGTTCAGTCATGTCATCAAGGAAGAGTGGGAGGCATTGTAAGGGACTTTCTGAGAGCATTCTCAAAGCGCTCTAATGTGGTATATGCCAGCTAAGAGTTTCTTGCAATTGCAAGTGTCACATAAAAGAGAAGAGAGACTGCAACTGAATAGAGACAGGCAACTGTGCAAACCCTAGTCTGTTGTGAGTCAGTTACAAGCAGCATGCATCTGGCAGTGTAAAGATGCTTCCAGCCACCTCTTACACAAGTCCTGCTCTAAGTAAATGCAGTCCTAGAGCCAAGAGCAGCTTTGACGCTTGCTTGCTTGCTCATTATTAAACATTAGAATAGTATTTGCTGCTGCTTCTATCCTAAAAGTCATCCAGACTAGAACTGCAGGTGCTGCACTTTGGTATGAATCATAGCGTAAATATTGCCACAGTCACTGCTTGTCACAAACAGGTTTATTTCAAAATGACCATTGCCACATTCCTCCTTTGTCTGGCTGTTCTACAATTCTTCCTCGATTCCTGTCAGCACACTTGCCTTTGGGAGGTGAGAGAGATGGTCTTTTTTTGTCTCTCATCACCCTTGGAGGCACAATCTGTACAATTCACCCGTGAAAGAAGGTGAGGGCTCTCTCATCTGACCATTCCATAAGATAAACAAATATGCTGATTTCACACAGTCTTTTTTTTTTTTTTTTTTTTGCAATATACCCACCAATCTATTACATCAGGCAGTTGGTTTAATACCAGGCTTTTTTTTTTTTTTTTTTTTTTTGGCAAAAAAACCACAAATCTATTACATCCGATTTCCTGCACAGCCTGTGTGCAATGCATTCTGGTAAAATAAGGGGAGGTGTTTGGTGCAGGGAGATCCTGGAGTGCACTGCTGCACTGACTCAAGTCTGCCTGGGGACACAGCATTGCACAATCGTCAAACTGCATAGCACAACTTGCCCTGACCCCATCTCCTCCCCTCTCTCACCTCCAGTCTGTCTGTACAGGGGCTTCTGGGGAGATAGAGAGGGCATTGCAGCAGGAGGGACACATCTCTCATCAGTCCTTCAGCCATGTGCTTTTGCAACATCGTGCCTTCAGGCTATCTGTCAGCCTGAGGGTAAGAATTCAGTAAACAAGAGCACAAATCAAAAACCAACATTGTGACCTATTTAATGGGAAAAAGACTATGTCAACCCAAGCTACTGGCAAAACTTGTTTCATTGCTATAGCTGCTAGCCAAGTAAGTCATGTGTGGGCACATGCATTTGAAGTCACCATGCTAGCAGGGCTCCTGCTCCACACTTTTAAATGTCCTTGTAAAGGCTTGGTTGGATGGGAATGTGTCTAGGCACATGCTATTTCTGCAGCAGCAAGAAGAGACTGGGAGTTGTTTCTCAAAGGGAAAGCATAATGCCTTTCTTGATCAAGCAGTCTGGGTACTGTATGGGTACCATGTGAGTGGTGTCTGGTTGTCCCAAAGAAGGCACTATGGAGGACACTGTTCTCCACTCTGTCTTCTGCTGCATGCTTTCAGTTACCTCCTTCATGTAGATAGATAGCTGGGCAACAACTTGAGAAGAAGCCAAGCAAAGGTTTGCAGGGATGTTTACAGCACAGGGGATGACTTTTTAGTCAAAGAGAAGGGGGACAGGCAACAAACCAAACACATCTATTCCAGTCTGAGGAAGCTCCAAAGAAATCAAATTGTTCCAGTGACAAAAAAAAACTCTACAGAGATGGTAAGACAAGAAAGCATAAAGCAAGGCTCAAGGACAAGTGGGGAAAAAAAGAAAAAAGAGCCATAACAAGGCCTCTGTAATACAGCAGCTTTGATCTTCTGCCCTAACCCTGCTAGTTTCCATGTACAAGTAATGTGACTGCTAATCTTCTGCTAATCTTATCTCTGAGTAGCGTAGCTTCATCAACTCTGCCTGAAGAAAATGCTCAGCTTGTGATGCTTAGAACATTCTCCTCCACACATCAACAAGCACACATATTTCTCTCCACAGTGCAAATAACTTTTAACAGAAGAAACCAGGAGGGATTGGAGGAGATTCCTTCTGTCATGAAACACGTGGTATACAAACAGCAACACCACCACCATAGATTCACTGTATTCAAGCCCTCAGTTTGGACCCTTTGGACACTGGAGATACATATATATAAATATAACTATGAAATATTGCTGTAACACTTGTACAGGTGTGAAACAAAACACTAATGATCCTTATATACTTCATTGCAGAAAGTAACCCTGGAAAAAACTGCTGTGTGGTCTTCACAGTAGCTTTGGGGAAGGAAGAAAATTTCTTAACAGTTCCACTTGGCCTCCATAGCATAACATTCACTTACACAACTCTGAGAAATTTGTTAATTTCTCAAGTCAGGTGTCAAAAAATGTCAAGTTACTCTCCATTTAGTCCTCTGAGAAATACTGTCTTAAATTATACACTCTTCAAAAGACACTTCATTCAGTAGAGTGCATTTATGTGCCCTATAATTAGTTTTTTATTTTAGTCTTCCTGAAATTTAGTGCTACAGTGCTGGGAAAAAAAATGATGCAGTGCATTACAAGTGCATAAAAGACTTAGTGTTATCAGCTATTCCCTGAGCAGAAAAAATTAATTCTTCCATCCCACTGAAGCAGACAACTTAGGTGTTAAGGGCTTAGTCCTGCAAACATTTTAAAGTGTGTGTGTGTAGTTTATTCATGTGAGTGAATTGACAGAATTATATGAGACCACCTCTGTGGATAATAATACAAGGCATGGTTTTTCTTCAGAACTGGCATGACTGGAGGTTCCAGCCATTTGTTGAAGAAATGCCATCTATAGAAATGGGATAGTGTTCTATTTTTAAAATGTGTACTGAATAATGGACTACTCAGGCAATGTATTGACCTTTTGTGATGATTCTTTCATCCTAACTGCTTTTCTAAGATGCTTTCTTAGGAAAACAATTGATGTTTATTATCATTGTTGGTTCCTGTTACTGATGAGAAGCACATTGTCACACCTTACTTGGCAGTGACAGGATGCTCAATTTTTAGTGATTTCACTTACCCCAGAAGACTTCACCTAATTAGAAACAGTCAAACGGAAAAGCAAAACTCATCCTGCCTTTGCCTCCTCCTTTGTCTGTAGGATGCCTGCTTGCAGTACAAAGTCTTGAGTTCTGTAGACAAGGATATTGCACTGCCTGTTTGCTTCAACACACTTCACTTTCTTTACAAAAGAAGCACAGGTAGGAATTGCTCTTCTTAGCTACAATTCATCATTCCAAGAATCTACCAGGCTTCGGTAATAACACGGAGGTAGCTGTGGGATCTTCCACAAGTAAATGAGACAGAAGCTGTGGAGATAGATGTCAACATGGATGGCAGAAGAAGTAGTGTGAGGGCAGAACCAATGAATTTTCATTATTGTTGGGGCTCTCTTTTGTCTCCTGTTCATTCTTTTCTCTCTGTATCTCTTCCCATCCTCACTGAGCAAGTGAAAGCTGTGCCACAGATTGAAGCTGTAGATGCTCAGATTGGGGAACACTGCAGTGCAGCTGCCAAGCACTGGTTTATAGCAGCTGTAGTCTCCCTGGCTTTCCCCCAGCAGAGGCTCTGGTTTGGTTTTCTTCTCTCCTATCAGAAAGCTGCCTTCCAGGAAAGTTGGAGATTCCTCCCTTTCACATCTGACTTGTGATGGCTAATGTCTTCAAAAGATATAGAAGGGAAATAGACACATGGATGACGTGGTGCCCTAGGTCTGATATTCTCTAGGGGGAAAAAACAAACAGAAGGTACTGATGGTCTGACTAAGGGAGTGGGAGCAGGACAAGTGTGAATCTCACCATTTATTCTGCATTGCCTACCTAATGGAACTCTTACTCGCACACTTTCAGCTCAGCCTACGTAAGGATGCATGGTAAGGCACTGTGTGCTTCACTATGATTCATGTGAAACTTGAATATTTTCTTGAATTCAAAAGCTGTTTGAGAAATGTGAGGTAACCCTAGTGGTTCCCAGAACCGGTGGGAGAGAGGAACAAAATGGAAACATGGGGAAAACAGGCAACAAGCAAGTGAATTATGCATATACACAACTGCAAGTACATAACTGAAGGTAAGGATAAGGTTGTCCAGGGACCTGAGGATAAAACTGTTCCTTCATGATATTTCTCCCTTGCTTAGGATTCATAAAGAGCCGCTCACAGCCCTACTATCTGCAGTCTTATAAAAAAAACACTCACTGCACCCTGCAGCTGAGCATCTGTGAATTATGCTCTAGTATGTGAGAACAAGTAAGAAGTATCCTCTTAGACTTCTCTGCATGAGGAGGAGAACAGCAAAAAGTCAGCCAAGACCTCACCAGTCCATGATATTTCTAGACTGCTATTTTCTCCTTCAAGCCTGTAGTTAATTCAGGATGCAGAACTACATCTGAGCTGAATTGAATTACAAATCATTGATGAATTCTTGTTGTCTTTCCAGTGTTTTGCGTAAAACAAATGGTTCAGGCCCTTTTCAAAGAACATACTAGCAATTTATCATTAAAAAAAAAAAATCAGTTTGAGAATTGGCTTTCATCTTCTGCCACTAAAGTTTGGGCAGTGCTGCAGTGACATATATGCTGATTTGTAATCCCAAAAAATTTGTTTCTGCAACCAGGCTCTAGCTAGGAAAACATGTAGAAACAAGTCTTGACAGCTGTGTGAAGGTTTTACAGAGACACTGGTCCTGAATTATTTTCAGCCTTGATCCCTTATTCCCTCACAGGTCTTGGTTAACAAAGCATTGTTAGTTAATGTTTGTGGAAGAGGAAGGTATTTAAACAATGCAAAATAGTGCCTTTAGTAGTGATATCATTACAGTGAGGTATTTTATTATCTCTTTTTTATTTTGTTTTGATTATCTTCAGTCAAGATCTAGCCAAAACCGTACAATGTGCATTAACACAATATCTAGGGTGGCTGCTGACCTCTGCTTCTCTCAAAGGATAGTGATAAGGTAAGGCTAACACTTAATGAAATCAAATTTTACAGAGTGAATGGTCTTGGTGATAAAGCTTAGGGGCGGGGGGAGGAAAAACTTATTTTTTGCTGGTTTTATTTTGAAGAATTTGAGGCATAAAAGAGTATATAAAGGACTATGAACTGACTTGATGGGTGTAAGAGAAAAGTTGTGGGAAACGTTAAAAAATCCCATATATTCTGCTTAGCAACTCTGTCCTTTGTCTTAATTTTCACTCTGCATGAGGAGCCATCAGTACACAACCTTAGTCATCTGAGGGAAGATTAGGAGAAGGACTACTGGCAGCAGAGGGGCCCACGTCTGAGGAGATGAACTTCTATCTCACTGAGGTTACCACAGGAGGAGCAAATAACCTCAGTGGCACTGGATTTGTACAGGATCATCAGACAGGCACAAAACTTGCCTCGAGTCCAGGTGAAAAGGACATGTTACAGAGCTAGAACATGAAGACACATCCATGCTAGACATTCTGGTACCATTTAAAACATGTTTATATCAATTCCAGTTTGAAAGCTAACATGAAAAGCCAGACAGTTGTCTAAGTCAGAATTTTCTAAACTATTTCTTAAAGACTTTTTTTGATGACTCTTTGATTTAATGTTTCCAGTCCCCTTCAGACAACCAAGGCAACTGAAGACTTGCAAACTGGGCAATAGGCAGTGTAGTTCTTAAATGTGGCCAAATACAGAAAGAAAATTTGCACTGAAACCTGCAGCAAGGAAAGCCTTTGTTAACAGACACGGTAGCTGGAGCAGACTGCATTCACCCTGGCAAAGCCCTTAAACACAGCCTCTGTTTTGAGCAGTTATTTGTTTAGCCAAAAAACAAAGTCCTTAAAAAAAAAGTCAGCTGGGGGAGAGGAAACAGCCGGCAGTCTGTTTCGATTGCAGTGTATGCTCAAGTGTCTGCCCTTCATGCTAATGGGATGGCTTGGGACCACTATCAGGGGGCAGTAGAGCAGAAGGCAGCCCAGGTACACAGCATCGGGAAAGCTGCTGAACAAAGGGGTTTCGCCACATTTCCAGCCATGGGCAAAGGCCAAATTTTTGCATTAAATCATGGATATGGTCAGTAATGAGTTGTTTGCAGGCCGGTGTGTAAAATAGCTTACTTAGCTAATATCCAAGTCTGACTTTGAGCTATAGAGCTCAGGGAGGGAGGAATCTACAGGTAGAGGACACTGACATGTGAATGGTGAGGCTTGGCTTGAGCAGGTCCCAATATTAGGCAGCTGGGCCACAGTCCAGCACAGCTGTAAGCTACTGTAGGCTGGTGCCACGACCACTCCAGGTCAGCCCACTTTTCTGGTAACACACACACACCAAGGGATAGCCTGCTACAAGAGCAGAGGAAAACTCTGGTGACAAGGATGAGAACTGTTTGTATGAATATTGTGTCAGTCATTCACTGTGCTCTTCTTCAAGCCCAAGGGCAAGGTCTAGTAAAATCCCTGTGGATGTTTCCATATGGAGCAAGAGGAAATTGCACAAGCTTATATATAGCTGCTCATGAGACATGTTTAAGAAGCAGAGTTCAGCCCTCAGCTCTACAGCTGCTGCACTATGTATGGCCTCGTCACGGAGCCATCAAGACACTGCTGTGATGTGAAACAGTTTCCTAAAATATCTTGTTTCATGCTGGCCACTAACTAAATCAGCTTCACCTCCAGCTGAATGTCCTCTTGCACACACTCACTTTCAGTGGCAAATGAACAACCAGTGCAGAAGTCACTTGCCTTCTGCTGTGCTGTCCTGAAGCTTGTGGCATACATTTAGGATGCCTCATGGGCTGAGGCTGATCAAAGGAGAGATCAAAAGAAATTCTGCTCTACTGATAGTGAGAAGATTCCGATCAAGAAGGTCCTTGGTGGCCATAAAAGTTCTATAAAAGACCTGGTGTAGTGTGTCTGCCACAGGGATTAAGCAGTTATTAAAATATTTGAAATTATAATGTAAATCTGACAGCATTTTCCAGCCTCCTGGGGATCAGTGGGCTGAGAATGCTTCAAGTGAATCTCAGAGACAGACACGGCAATGCTCATGTCACTCATTTATATCATATATGTGTTAGTGTTCCCCAAACTAGGTAACCCTTGCATTTATCTAGACTGGTAGAAATAGAAAAAAAGATGTGATGCGTTATGATTTACCATGGCTAATCGTGGCATTGAAGAGCCTACAGTGATTTGTTCATAGTCGTTCATTTGATTGCAGTGGCCACAACTGCACATTACTGCTTCTTCTTTCTTCAGTCTTTCTGTTTGTAAAGCAGGAATAACAGCAGGTCTGAGTCACCACTGCTCTTACCCCAAAAGCACATGCACTTATTTTGCTCTTACCTGATTTTCAGGAAAACAAACTTTGGACCCAGACCCGTATTTGATTGTTTCAATAGCCTCTCTCCTCTTCTGCAAGCAGCTTTTGTTTAACCTTCTCTCACATGATCTGTTAATGAAGCCCAGCCTGTAACTTTTAAGTTTAAAAATAATTCCTCACCTCACTCACAGTCTCTAAGCTTATCATGGGAAAAGCTTTCCAGCATGTCAGCTTGCCCTTTAGACACTACTGCTCCAAGAACAACAGGAGACAGACAGATTTGTCTTTCATGCTATGCAACTGTTTACAATGGCTTGCAGAAATACAAACATCTTAGTCAAATACTAAACGATTTATACTTCTCTGAACTTTATTACTGTTTCCCTCTCAAAATAGAAATGTTGGATCATTGTTTAAAACAAAATGTGGTTTCAAATAAAATAGTATGTGAAATCCTCCCCACACCTTCTTTGAAATCTGTTAAAATGCTTTCACTGTGATCTGTAGAGTACAGATGGGCAGTAAGAAAGTGATCTCGGTCAGAGGAACTTTGCAATACAGACTGGTTTTACAACTTCCAGCTTGTAAGAATAAAATTTTAAATTAGGAGAGTCAGGAAATGGTAAGTACTTTTGAGTATTTTTTTTTAATGTCCTTCTTAGTATAAGAAGGAAAAAACACCAATTACCTTAAAATTTTAAAGAAACATCAATAAAATGTGAAAATTATTCTATATTTGTGAACTTCTACATCAACAATTCAAGATGACACTTCCCTGCATACTCCCACTATTTCCCCCAGTTAGCTTTCAAAATCACAAATCTCCCAAAACACAGAAATTACTACCTGTCAGAAATCAGGAGGAGACCCTGAGTAATGAATGAGGAATCAATCAAATTGAAGTTTAAAATTTTAAGTAGGTGAGTTACACCATGGTCAAAGCTTCAAAGCTGACTTCAAACATGACTCAGTATTCAACCTCTATGAAAAAAAAAATAAGGTAAAAGAAAAAAGAAAACAAAAGAACTCTTTTTTCCCCCCCACACATAAAAAAAATACCTTCATCAAAAAGCCTCACAGAAACAGAATACTGCTTTTGAGAAACCCTAGCCCTGAGTAATGGAGGATCCCCACCCAGTCTTTCTTGCAAGGCAAGCAATCCCTTGCATCATTTCCCAACTCCTGTGACTAGGTAAGACATTGAGATGCAAACGAAGTCGTCTCTGCCTTGTGGACCAGCAGAGAAGCTGGAATGCGGTTTCTTATCTAGCACTTGGGTGAGGAAATGGTGATTCTGGAGATCACAAGACCGCTGAAAACAATGAAGTGTTTCAGAAGGATTGTGTCACTGTTCCTCAGCCATCTCCCAGGTCTTCAGAACACTCAGAGAACCCTATCTGGGCTCCCTTGAAGAAAGTGCTGCTTCCTTTTCTAACCAAATAATGATCCAGCTAACCTCATTATGGGTTATGCTCCAGCTGAAGCAGTTTGAATCTTGTATTTTGCTAGAGGGAATCCAAAACAAAGATTCTTAAGAGGTTACTTATGAACGAACATTGTTAATCCCAGAGGGACATTATAAACTCCAGAGCCACCTCAGATCTGTGGAGAGGAATGCCTAGGCCAGGGAGAAAGCTGGTTATTTTCATGGAACTGCATATAAGAAGAGAAACTGCTCGTGTTTATTTGGCATGCTCAAATCAATTTAGGTTAAAAATATCTGCAGTTTCTAAAACTTTTCTGACTGTGCCACTAATAATGAATATTAAAGCAAGCAGCATAGGGATATCCCTACTGCAATTGTCTTCTCACATCCTCCCAGCTTTCTGAAGTAGTCACTCCAGTTTTGGAAATTTACTGTGCTTTTTTCCTTCAAGAAGAATTTCACCATAAGGTAGAAGAAAATCGTGATTATTTTTTAGAAAAGAAAGTTGGCCTGTATTTTTTAAAGTTTCATTTTCCTAAAGACAAATATGACTGGCATTTCTTACACACAAACCAGACTCTGGATGAAAATCAGCACAGTGTTCTCTGCAATATAACTGTGATTTTCTAAGCTGGATAAATTTTTGGCTAAACAGAAGTACATATGAGACTTTAATTTTTAAATTTGTTTTTTCTTTTTTTCTTTTTTTTCTTTTTCTTTTTTTTTTTTTTTTTGGTACCATCTAATAGAAGCTGGTCAGTGAAAGCTTGCTATGAAATACAATAATTTGCACTTTAGGCTATATAACATTTTAAAGTACATCTTGACTGAGACCATGCTCCTTTAGAAGTCTATTCTTATGCCATAGTGTAGTAGGGTGAAATGACAGAAACTAGATTGTAAGCTATACGACTTTAATGTTCATATAAACAAACGTTCACAGTCACGGCTTTTTAAGTAAGCAAGTTCAATATTTTTATTTCAGGAATAAAAATCCTGAGTTTAGTCTCAATAGTAATGCAAAAATCCATCCAACACTTTGACTAAATAAAATAAATGTCCTACCTTTGCTCTTTAGATAACATGGCACACAAACAAACTACTTGTTTTTACTTCAGTTAAGATCATGGCTCATGAGTTACCTTGAGATTGCTGGTCTGGGGGAGCTGCTTGTGCTCACAGCTTGCTTGTCACAGTTGAGTGTGACATAGCTTATTCTGTTTACGTTGCTCAGATGTTTTTCACATATTTCCAGCCTCCTGTAGCTTGGCAAGTCAATTGCCATTACAAAGGAGCTTAGCTTTTCTGATTGCTGGGTTGTCTTCTGGCAGATGCAGATTGGTTCCTTCCTCTGTGTACTTGTACCAGGAGAACAAAGAAGGGCAAGGATTTTGAAGTACCAAAAAAGTTTCAAAATCCTGGATTCAAATAAGTAGATTGGTTCCAAAGGGAGAGCACTGTGCTGCACACTTGCAATGTGATGAGATCTGTCCCTGGAGATTCAATGCTGAATTGACTCATCAGCTTCAGAGGCAACACACTGCTATGCAAGTTCTTGGCACTATTTAGAAATGCATGGCCTGCGTTATCTGGTAACTTGTAGGGCCTAATAGCTACAGTGCAGCTGGCAAACTTTTGGCTGTTGCAATAGTGACATGATTAGTTATTAAAAGGTGGTGTTCCTGCGTCTTGGAAGAGTGGTATGCCTTTGGCAAAAGAGCTGGAGTTTTGCATATGTGGAGTTCCTCAAAAGCTGAGGTTTTTTTCAAAGAAATTTCAAAAGTTACCCTCTGAAATGGGGAGATTTAAAGTAATGGACAAGTATCTTCCTTCAAAGTTTTGATCTTTGGATTATTGCAGACAGAACTCTGACTACTGTGATTAGCATGGCTAGCTAGGTCTCCTCTGAACTGAGGAGGCATCAGCTGAGCTTTTAAGCAGAAGAACTGAAGGAGCTCTTGAATTCACTCCTCTCTGCTAACCTAGGGGTGCATTGCTCAGTCCTCACAGAGATGTTTTCAATTGAGCAAAGGCTACTGTGGCTGGTGTGGCTGCAGCATAAGAGTTTGATGGAAAATTATTTCTATGAGTATCTGCCCAGTTATTAACTGTAACTTCTGCCACTGACCCTCTGTTCACTTTAGCAGACCATCACCGCGCTGGGCTTACAGTTTGGCTTGTGAACATATCGTGGTGCACAGACAGAAGCAGTAGGGACAGTGACAGAGGGATGCCTAGTAGCTGTGTAATATGGTGGTTTTTTTACCTTCCCTGAAATAATGAACAGCTGCTGCAACATGGCTGTGAGTGTTGACATTGGTGCAGTATAATAAAATTCTCAGAGAGGAAATGTGCATCCAGGAGTTGGAGGTAGTTCTAGGCCGGCTTCCTATCACAGGTTTATAAATGGCACTCTTGTGATGACCAAATTCTGACCATGGCTGTTGCGGTGCTGATTTCCCTTGCATATGCTTATGTTTTTCCACCTGGCCTCTCAAACTTCCTTAGCAAAATATCTAAGGAATTGATATATCCACACAACACTTATGACTCAGTACAAGCCTAAATCTACATGCTGAACGTGAAAGTATTCCTGTCTCCTTCAATTATTTCAACAAATTCTCAGCTAAGATTTCCCTATGTACAGTTGTTAAATAAACTTCATAGTAAAAATGGTATCTGACTCCTCTGTGTGTGTGTACATGCACCAAGAGTGTTCAGGAGGAGAGACAGCACAGTAGTATCATATGTTAGCTGACTGCATGGTGACTTCCCCAAAGAGACAGGACCTCATATAATCCAGAAAAGCATCAGTTTGTCTTGGTGCATCTCAGGGCACATTACAGAACAGCAGGCATGTGACTGACTTATGGTGCAAGACCTTCTGTAATTTAGACATTACCTCCTGTCATGCCAGTTTGTCCTTTAAGAAAAGAACTCCTTGTCCATAGTTCATTGATAATTTACTTTTAGCCTTTCAATGCTCAGTCAATACTAGATACAATTGCACAAACGAAGCTAACTTAAATGAGACCAAGAAATCTGATTGCACAAAAAATGTCAGCAAAAAGCTGTTAAGTATTTTCAAATGCCACACATATCTCAAAAAAACCCATAACCCAAAATTTTTAAAAATCCCTAATTATGAGTTAATCAAACTAGATGATGTAACATCTAACTCTCCTGAGGTATTTGAATGTGTACTGATTATGAAGTGAAAAGTTTCATGCTGGAAACATACAAATGCATAGGGAACTTGCAGAAGTACTTTAAAAAGACAAGACAACCCCTCCAACATATCTTTATGTATTTGGCTCTGTGAGGTTTCCTTGGGCCAAAGAGTGCTCCTGAGATTACGTGGGTAAGGAAACATGTATTGCTTGGTTTAGCAACACACTGTGTGTCTTAAGGCATCAAAAAAGTGAGAAGTACATATCATATGATTTCTTCCTTTTCACTCTTGTGTAACAGTCTGCAAGCCCTGATTTTTATACTAAATACACGCTCTCAAGTTTATAAGCTAAAGCTATCAGCAATGCTGTCCCTACAAGGGTTTATGGATGAACCTCACACAACTTGCAGTTATTTTACTACTGTAGACAAGTTCCCTGTTAAAAATCAGTTTGTCTACTACTGCTTACATGAAAACCATGTTATAAACCTTCTAGTATCTCATCTGTGCCGCAACGCTTGGTGTCACAGTGTTTTTCAGCAGGTGTTACGGGATGCTATGCACATAAACACTAGCCACACTGGTGTTAAAACACTTTTTACTGAGCTTGCGTCCAGAGGCAAAAAAAAAAAAAAAGAGGAAAACAAACGAAAAACCAAACCAAACACAAAAAACCAAACCAACATCCCCAAACAAAGAAAAAAAAACAATAAAGAAGTTTTCAGATACTAAAACATGGGGGAATAAAAGGACTTCCCTGGAAATGTTTCTGGCAGCAGTGTCACCGCTGTATCGCTGTGCCCAGTGGGAGATGCTTCCTTACACCTGCCTGGTGCCAGCCTCATGGAAGTGGCCCTGCCGGCCGTGTTCAACAAAACCTCTGGCAGAGACGCAAAGGCAGCAGCTCTCCCAGGCAGGAGGAAC
>NW_008239289.1:485689-487204 GCF_000691975.1 Corvus brachyrhynchos | reverse complement strand
CCCCGCCAGTCGCTGGCAGAGGACGCGCGGGCGGTCTCGGGTGTGGCATCCCCCCGCGCTCAGGGCGCCCTGCCTGACCGCTGTTCCTCCGTCCTTGCCAGATCTGCCAGCATGAACCCGTTCCTCACCACGCTTTGCCTCTGCTTGGGCGTGGTTCTCGGCGCGCCGAGGCTGGACCCCGAGCTGGACGGGCACTGGCAGCTGTGGAAGTCGTGGCACAAGAAGGACTATCATGAGGTGAGCCCCCGGGGTACGCGCGCTGCTGGGCGAGCGCTGAGCGCACGGAGCTGGGCCCTGCCAGCTGAGTCATGTCTGCTTTGTTACAACGCCGGCTATGGGCAGCTCTTGGGAAGCATAATCCTTCTCTTCCCTGGTTCCTTTCCTGTGTTTGTGCATTGACTCAGCTGCACTGTACTTGCTGTTTTTGTTATGAGGGCGGCAAAAGACCACCTCCTAAACGCTGTTCAGGCTTCCCATTCGAGTAGTGTACATTTGCCCGAGTATTATGACCCTTAAAAAGCTTGTTGTCGTGCAAGTGAACTTGGTTAGAATGGCTTTCTTGAAATACGCTGTTTTTTTGGCCCCTTAGAGAGAGGAAGGCTGGAGGAGAGTGGTGTGGGAGAAGAATCTGAAAATGATTGAAATCCATAATCTGGATCATGCATTAGGAAAACACAGCTACAAGTTGGGAATGAATCAGTTTGGAGATATGGTATGTATAGAGACATAATATACAGTTCTAAGTAGTGGCATGTAATACATAGTGAGTCTGTATATTGATTTGTTTCTCAGACAACTGAGGAGTTCAGACAGCTGATGAATGGTTATGTACACAAGAAGACAGAAAGAAAATACAGAGGATCCCAGTTTCTTGAGCCCAACTTCTTGGAAGCACCACGATCAGTAGACTGGCGAGAGAAGGGATATGTAACTCCAGTTAAAGACCAGGTACTGTCTCATGGTAGATTTGTAACCGGTTACACGTCCAGTTTCCTGAATGCTGCATCCACTTTCATAGGGGAAAAACACTGTACCTGTTTAATGATGCCTGGTACAAGCTTACTAAACTAAGCACCATTTTGTAACTGGGTTTGTAACTTGTGATTTCAATTTATACTTTAGGGTCAATGTGGCTCTTGCTGGGCTTTCAGCACAACAGGAGCTCTTGAAGGGCAGCACTTCAGAAAAACTGGCAGACTTGTTTCACTGAGTGAACAGAATCTGGTGGACTGCTCTCGCCCTGAAGGGAATCAAGGCTGTAATGGTGGTCTCATGGACCAGGCTTTCCAGTACGTGCAGGATAATGGGGGCATTGATTCAGAGGAGTCCTACCCATACACTGCAAAGGTGGGTGTAGTAGCTGACCTTACATTGCAGGTGTCATGTCTTTTGCGTGGAAAAAATTGTGTGTTGGGAAACTCATACCTAGAAAGGCAAATGTATAGAGATCAGTACATCTGTTAGTCCTGTTGCATCTTTTCTAAGAGAACTAGCATGACTGCTAGCCCCGGCAGG
>NW_008239289.1:478580-485672 GCF_000691975.1 Corvus brachyrhynchos | reverse complement strand
TTTGAGGTCAAAATCTTGACAGACCAGTTAGAAAAACTGGAGCAAGTATTCTTTTTCCTCCCCCTCCTTGTTGCCTTTCTGTCATGCCTTATCTTGGTTGCCACACCAAACCAAGAACCCAGCCCTTGTCAACAGTGCTACTTAGTGGTAGGAGAGCAATTCACCTTCCCATAATTGACCTATTACAGAGTTGCTACCTATAGAACACCTAATTCTTGTGGCTAGTGTTATTTGGATTTTTAACAACAGTTGCTGTTAATGCCTTGAGTTCTGTTTCTAGATTAAATGTGCATAAATGGAGATAGTGGACAGGCTTTTAAAATCTCTCTAGTGATCTATCAAATGTTAAACAGATAGAAGAGGATGAAAGAGCAGTAGTCAATTGTGGTATCACTTGAGAGCCCATTGTTTGTGGTTTTCACCTCTTAAGAGTTCTGCTCACTATGGAGGATCTTTTGTTGCAGCTTGTTTTGTGTTGTTAAAAATGGCCAGTAGCAAAATACCATTTGTTGTGAACAACCTTGATCAGGGTTCCTGTTCACCTGTGTCTCTGTAATCTCAATTTTTCCCAATCTTGGCTTTTCCAGAGATCCCAGTTGATTATAGGAAGTGCCTAACTTGCTGAGTACAAAAAGTAAGCAACTGAGCTATAGTCTGTGTTCCTTTAGTTGGGGAAACAACTTTAGAACTAACTTATAATGCAGATAACAGAAGGATGTGCTTGTGAGAATCTGTTTCAGTTTCACGTGACCTGACTTCCAAGCTAGGCTTCACCTCTCTCCTGAGGTAAATGTTTGTGACATCAGCAGTTCAGACTTCACTTAAAAAAAAAAAAAAAAACAAAAAAAACAAAAAAAACACCAAAAAAAACCCCCAGAAAGCAAACAACAAACAAACCACCCCCAAATGTTAAATGTAAGGTCATGTAATACAAATTCCTAACTTCCAAATCATTCTGTACAGCTTTTCAAACTAGGACATACTAAAATTGTGGATTTTAAGTGCTTGCTCAATGAGCAGTTTCTGGATTGCTTTGTAATTAATGAATACTTGGCTCTCTTCCATTGCCCATTAATGCATTCTGGGCTTCTTTCCTTCCTGTAAAGATATTTGCACCAAAGAGGGCAGAGTTCCAGAATGTGATGGCCCTCTGCACCCCAGCAAAGTTGGGGGGGATTTTTTTGGGTCCCACTGTCGTTTACTACTTCTGTAGTTTTGAGAAACTAGGAAGCAGTTCTTCTGTATTCCCCTCCTTGCAAAGCACTGCTGAGGCAATTGGATCCTCTTCAGTCTGTTGCTTTCAAAGCAGCGAAGTCACAGAATCTCTGGTGGTTCTGTGCTGACCTGTATGTTAAATGGAAAACTCTGTAATAACTACAGCTTTCTCTACTTAGGATGATGAAGACTGTCGCTACAAGGCAGAATACAATGCTGCTAATGACACTGGCTTTGTTGACATCCCTCAAGGACACGAAAGAGCTCTCATGAAAGCAGTTGCAGCTGTGGGTCCAGTGTCTGTCGCTATTGATGCAGGCCATTCTTCATTTCAGTTCTATCAGTCAGGTGGGGATTTGTTAATTACTTTCATTCAGACAACTGGGTTTCTTTTAATTACTCAGTATTCATTACCCTACAGTTCGTAGACAAAAAAAAAAAGCAGGTATGATCCTGTGACATAGGACATAATTCAGAAGTTATTTTAATTCTATGTTTTTCCACAGGTATTTCTCTTGCTTATGTGTCTACTTGTCCCTCAGTTTTTGCCATGATCAAATGAACTTATGATTCCTTCCTCTAACTTTCAAAAAGCTGTGCAACATTTAAGTTGAAATACACAACGCTTCTCATGAGGGAGAAGGGTTTTCTACAGAGGATTTTGTTCATGAGTGAACTTACACTTTTGCAGGTATCTACTATGAACCTGACTGCAGCAGTGAAGACTTGGACCATGGTGTTCTGGTTGTAGGTTATGGCTTTGAGGGGGAAGATGTAGATGGGAAGAAATACTGGATTGTTAAGAACAGGTAAGATCAGTATCGTGTCCAGGGGAGAATAGAAAGTAGTTTGTCACTTTTAAGGGGAGAGGTAGAGAGACAACAGTAATTAAAAGCTGTGTGTGGGAAATCTGGAGACTGTTTTCAGGTTGTATGGTATGACAAAGGTAAAATCCAACTCATGCTGCTGACAGCCTAATAAAGTGGGCCCAAAGCAGCCATCTTATTCTGCTTGTTCAGTTAATTTAAGGGAGCTCAGTGCTGAAACAGCCTGTGTACCTAGTAGATATTAAAGGAGTGGAGCAGGAGGAAGCCTGCTTGTGGGGGTGTAATGGATTTTTTTGGAAGCAGAGTGGTGCTCACTTTTGTGAAATAGGATAATACTTGAACTTTAAGATGGAGTTACGTCCTAAATTGGAGAGAAAATAAATTAATGCCAAAGGGCACATCACATGAGCTTGTCTCATGTTCTCAGCATTACTGGGGCACCACCCTCAGATTCTGCTTGCAGCCTTTGACTTCCCTTAAATTGCCTGGGAGCAGTGTCTGAGCTTCAGGCACCTGTAGTCAAGGTTTGCACATCAATGTGACTACCTCGTGAGAGAATGGCTGCACTCTTCATTTCTGTGAGCTTGGGATGCTTTTAATTGCTGGAAAACACTTTAGTTTTTGGCTGCAGCTATCTTGGATTTTCTCTGCGAATGTGGAAGGGCAGAAGTTTTCAGTTTTAAACACTTACAGGGGAGGGCAGTAAATAAGTAACTTCTGAATATGTAAACAAGCCCTTTGCTTTTGTTTTCAGCTGGGGTGAGAAGTGGGGTGACAAAGGATATATCTACATGGCCAAGGACAGAAAGAATCACTGTGGAATAGCAACAGCTGCTAGTTATCCACTTGTATAATTTGAAGACTGAACATTTCAGTACAAGAGGGGATTTAAACTGAATGACCAAACCCATGTTCACATGCGGTAGCCTTGTGTCTTTCAAAACTCAACTTGATTTTTGAAACTCTTGAAGTATATTTTACATGTTGGTGACATGCCACTTGTTTAAATTAATGTAAATGTTGGTATGTAAACAGCTTGTAATATTGCTGGCTTTTAACTGCTTAATCCAATAAATTCTTTGTATTTTTCCTTTTCTTCTTTTTTAATTGCAGTGTGTCCAAAGGTTTACTTTTTAAATAAATACTTAAGTTCCACTATGTACAGATGATTTGGCTTTTTGTTTTTTTTTTCTACTTGGGACTTTTGTCAAATAGGTGTCCTAAATTGTGCTCTTAGGTGGAGTCTGTATGTGTGCCTCCATTGGTCACTAAAATGCAGCCCTATCTGGGAATGGCTAATAGTGGTTATAAAAAGGAGTGTAGAATTTATGATACAGATTAGTTAAAATGGGAAGTGGAAAAATATCTCTGGTTCCTTGTGTCTCATAACAAATACCTTTGGTCTTGTCATCTTCTGCATGCAGCATCTGATCTTCACTTAGCTTTCAGTTCTGTTAGTGTTTTCTTAGTGGCACGTCAAAGTGCCACACTTGTGTAGTTTGAGCAGTTGTGTCCTTTTGAGCATTTTCAGAGGAACAGCTAAAGCATGTCTGGACAGTTCAGAGGGCTTGTTTCTGGAGATATGTGGGGCATTAGATACTGTTTTCCCTCTGTACCAGCTTCAGCTGGAGAAAGAAGGGGGGTGAGGGAGAAATTTTGTCCCTATGGAAGGTGACAGTGGGCTGCTGTGTTACATGTGGTACTTACTGGCTGACTTAACTGAGATGATTTACACTGTGGCCGGTATGTCCTTATCTCTGCAGGTATCACTGCTGCTGAAACATGAGCATTAGCTATTACATACTACTGTTCAGGTGTGTTTTGGGTACCAGTAGTTCCTGCAGAGGATGGTGAATTGGTAAACACCAAAAGCAGCAGGGGGCGAAGGCTTGGCTTTTTGGTATTGACATCACCTCTTGCTCTTGGGCTGTAGGTGAAGGAGGTGTAGTTCTGAAGCATAACTAGCACCAGTTAGCCATGTTCACAAAGGAACACTTAGACCACAATTCATGGAAGATTAACTTCCTTATTGTTGATAATGCAAATCTTTAGGTTGCATTTAATAAACTCTTTAAAAAAGAGAAAAACAAGGTTCAGTTGTCATTATTATGGATACTTGTGAGTTGTTTGTGTGCTGCTTTTAGATAAATTCTTTCAACCTGAATTTCCTGACAAGTTTGGTTTGTTGTTTTTTTAAAGGAAGAGCCTCACTCAGCCCAGTGGCTATTTAACAAGCCACAGAGCAGAAATACTGGTTAGAATTTAGCTAATAAGTTGACTTGCTAAGCCAGTTATGGAGGGCATCCACACTGTTTGGGGAAGCTGTGGAGGAAATGATTATGGAGCTTACCAGGTGGTCCTCTAAAGGCTGATACTCAGAAGGAAATGGCAATGGTCTGTACATGCAGAATGAGAATCCGGGAGCAAAATGCTGCCCGAAAAGTAACTATATAAGCTCCTTATGCAGAAGATGATTTTCGTTCTTTCTGCCAGACTGAGACCTGTCTCTCTGAACACTTTTTAATCCTGGAAGCTGATGTTACTGTGAGCATGGTAGTGCTTGGTGCTTTGGGTTTTCTTTATTGGCTAAACCAGGGGTGAGACCAGTACAAAGGCTGCTGGGACTTGGAACTGCTAAAAAAATGGGCAACAGGGAAAGGTGTTTTGTTGCAAAATCCAGGGTTAAAAAAAATTGCTGAGAAAACAAGACTTTTTTTGTGAACAGATGGGAAGTGAAAAGAAAATAACCTTCCAAAGTATCTGCACGTGAATGGGCATGTAGCTCACAAAAGAGGCATCAGCCTTTGACTTTTTTAGAAAAAATATGAGATAATGTGGCTATTTGTGTGGATTAAAACTTGCTGACTTTTCTGGCTGAACATCCTCCCCAGAATGGAATAATAAAGAAAGGGACAGGGTAAGTCAGGTCACGTAGATAACTCAATATTTACACAATCTTAATTCAGCTTCACCCAGAATTGCATTATGTGACACTATAAAGACTAAAATTTTTGCGTAAGTTGCAGTTGTTTGTGTCAGTTTTTTCTTAGAAATCTAAATAACGCATTTCAAGAACAATATTAAATCTGGTTTTGTGATTCCACTGCAGTGGCCCTATCTTCTGTAAATCCATTTTATTTACTTCAGAAATACTATAGTAAAGTAGCAAATGATTCCATAGTGGTAACTGTCCTGTTGGGGAAAGTTGTCAGAGTTCCTCCTTTATGAAGATACGTGTTATGTGTGGCCACAGAAAGCTCCAGAGTTGTTCCCAGAAAACTGTGGTAATTAAAGCTCTTGATTACTGTCCCAGTATTTTCTCTCCAAAGCTTTCTTTGGTTTTATATTCCTCCTGATAGCTGAAATTGCATTTATTAAAAGATGTATTACTTTAAAAGATACTAGTGCACATGTATTATCAGTAAAAAATCCTATCAATACTGCCTAGTTCAGGCCCTGTCTTAAGTTACAGCTACTGTTGTTAATGGGGTCTTACATGTATCTAAATACATGAGCTGGGCACTGTATTACATCCGTGCTAGATGGCAGTTCTGTACAGTGATAAACCTTTGCAGTCCTTGTTTGCGAGCATCTTAATTGTGAAAATGCACTTTTTAATTGAAATTTGGGAAGAAAAAACTCTTTTGCATTTGGTTTTGATGTGCTCATGCTTCTTAGACTGTTCTTGTCCTAAAGGTCTCTTAGCAGTTTCTCTGCTCCACTTGTTCAATGTATTTGTCACTCATTGAACCTGAGTTTTTAAAGACATGTGCTCTTGAGGCAAGAAAAGTCATTAAATTAAATTATTTCACTCAGATGTGAAGTTCTTAAAGTCTGGTGAGAAATTAATTTAACTGTCATGTAGGAAACTATTTTACGTTAAGAGCACTCAATTCCTCATCCTATCTGTGACTGCTGAGTAGAAAGGAATTTTGGTGGGTTTTTTTTAATGTGATTGGTTTTTGTCTTTGCTAATGTTAAATCAATTTCCAGACATTAAAAGTGAAACAAATAATTTTATTACTCTGCTATACAAGCCATGCACTAAAGTAATTTTCAAAATGCTTTGAAGAAAACTATGGTAACAAAATATTTGTCATCTCATGCTGTGGAAACCTTACAGGAAAGGCAAACGTGGTGAATTGTATCAGTGGAGGTTTTCTATAATGAATGATGAACTGTTAACCTGCATAACAGCATCAGAAAATGTAGTTCTGAGACAGTCAGAGACATAGGAGAATGGGAATATCAACTTCAAAAAAATCCAAAAATTAGCTTCTGAATATCAGTTATGCAGCATTTGCTCCTTAGTTAATCTCCTTGATGAAATAACAAATCCTGTCATATATCTCCTAAGCTTAATGCCAGCTAATCAGTTTTTACGTTAGAGATTGACTGCAGTTTCTGGCTATTAACCAAGGAATTGAGCATACCCTGAAGGCTGTCATAATGTAACGTGATGTTTCTGCTTTCTAGCTCTCTTTGGACTTTACCAAGATGTATGACAGATTGAGCCCCTATTTTTATTTGCTGTCTGTCCAATACTCTTCAGTCTTTTTGCTGGGAAGTCAGAGCAGGAAATGCTGACTTAACTAATACACTATTTTGAAGAAATAATTGTTTAAATTAGTAATGGGAATGTTATTATTTCCTAATCACGGTTTCATCAAATCATGAGTGAAATTTTGGGTAAGTGCAGGGGCACCTAAAGCATTTGGAAGAAAGGCTATAGTCATAAACAAAATTTCATTCACAATTCACAAAACTGAACTTAGGTGATATGCAATAAGGCTCTTCTGAAAACAGACAGGGAGCCCAATCGGGAGCTTCGTTTGGGGGAGCAGGAGGGCTGGCTGCAGGGTGAAGACCTGATCCATGGATTGATTAGTTTAGATAGATTAGGAGTCTCAGAAGAATTTCAGAAGACGCCACCTTCGTTTGTGTTCACAAGTGAACTTGACTGCTTTTTTTTTTCTCAAGCTCAGTTGCACAAAGATTTATTGTTCCGTGGTCTTAAAATACGATTTCTGCAACAGTTTTTGTTTCCATC
>NW_008239289.1:466060-478522 GCF_000691975.1 Corvus brachyrhynchos | reverse complement strand
CCTGCTGAAGAGCTACTGCCAACCTCTGTACGGAGAGGAGCAAAGAAGCCATTGGAGATGGGCATTTGTAAAGTACTTACTGGATTCTTTTTTACAATGCTGCTTCCTTGTTTTGTTCACTGACAGTTCTCACCACCTCTAGGAGGTCCAAAACCTTCTGAGTGAAACCTGTTAGACTTTCCCAATAAAGTAATGCTGGGAAACACGTTGTAGAAGTAACACTGTGTGTTGTCAGGTGTGGTGCTACAGCGCTGATGCCTGGTACCTTCTGCAGTCCTGGTTTGGGAAGAAGTGGTCAAAGATGGAGCAGAGTCAGAGAGTGAGCTATTCCCCTCCCCACCACCTCCAGAAGGCTGTTCGGTTAAGAGTGGCTTTGTGAGGTCCTCTCAGGAAGGATTGTTGGTGGTCTGAGATCTCAGCAAGGAAGAGATGATCTTCCAACCCTGTAAGTGTTGTTCATATGCTTAGTGACACTTTGGACATTCACCTGGAATTAACTTTGTGTTTTGATGTTCTTTGTCTGTGCTATGGTGTGTTTTTCCAGGGTGAGAATGGTTTAGGTGTGCTCCCCTGGGGTGCCACTGAGGGGCCTCTGAAGTTATTACAGCTATTGCTTCCTGCCTCTACTAGGAAAAAATTGCAGTCTCAGGAACTGCCATGGAAATATTCTAATGAGTAAGTTTTGGGGGGTTTTTTTGTTGTTTTTTTTTTTTTTTTTTAATTACTCGTGAAAGCTTCCTGCACAGCATGCATGCCATGACATAGAACTGTTTAAAACAAATGCTGGGCTACTAGACATTGAAACTGGCTTAGGATGTCTGAGAAGTTGATGCTGAAATAAGAACTCCTTGAGGCTGTAGCATGTTTTGGAACACACTTGCTTTTGCTTAAAATCCGAAGGTCAAATGAGGTGGCTTCAGAGCTGCCAAGTAAGGTGTTTTTTCCCACAAAGGAAGTGTACTTCTAAGCATGTTTCTGTAATGTATCTGTTCATGATGCTGGTAACAAGGCACAAAAACGCCTCTAGATAAGGCTACCCACAAAACTCTTGTAACAGTTCATTGCTGTATCTGTAGGTGCCCATTTTTGCCAGATATAGCAAAAAAAAAAAAACCAACCCCAAACCAAAAAACCACACAGCACAATCTTTTACCATAATTGTACAGCAATTCCAGAATTGTGAATGCAAGTTCTTCTCAATAGCTGTCTTAACATTCCTTCTGCTCAGCCATGTTTAGAAGTACTGCTTTCCTCATTCAAGCATGAAGCATAAACTGACAGCAGGGTTTGTTTGGAACAGGAAATATATACTGGAAACATCAGCTGTGTTTTAAAATTGCATTGGCTTCTAGGGATTTATAATAATACTCTCATAGTTAAAAGAAACATCTCTGTCTGTTTATATAGAAATTCCAATGCCTTGTGCAAAGTTTAGGAATAAATCCTGCTGCATTTTACTATTTGTTGCTTGCTAGTCACAGGAAGAATCGGAGCAGACCTGTGTTTTCTGATTCAGTGCTGTTACGAGCATTTCTGTCACATTTCTCTCACAATATAATAGAGCATTTCAGAAGCAAACCTTGGGTACACAGGATGCCCATCAGGAATACTTTTGAAGTGGTATTTCTGTTGCAGTATTCCAGACATTTCAACGAACTTTACAGCCCGTTTTTGTTAGTAATTCTGCAAACCAAGAGCAAAAGAAACTCCCTCCACACTGAGTTTTTAATCTGAACTGACAGAGAGCTGAGAAGTGGGAGTCAGCCAAAAGCAGTGAGGCCGCCTGCCAGAGGCCATACAACTGATTAGCAGCTGTGGGCGTGCATTTGAGAGAAGGCTAGCCTCCCCCTTTCGCTTTGTTTTCTCCCAGCATATCTTCAAAAGAGCTAAAAGTAGACATCCCCGTTTGTGTTCTTTTACTGAGTTTAAATTTCAGATCTATGTTTGTCTGCATGGCCCTTTCCACTTATCCTCCCTGCTTATGTTTGAGGAGTCTCCTCTTTTGTCTTTCTGTGCCGGAATAAAAAATCATGCTGTGTTGTTAAAAGAGGGAGAAAATTGTCAGCGCAGGAACAAAACAGGAAACCTGACGACCAAAAGGGCAAAAGACAGATGGTTTGTCACCCGGTACAATGTCTCAGAGCTGTGCTCTCCTCACAGCACACGATGACAAGGCCGGTGCTGTGGCAGCTGGGCGTGGAGAGAAGCTGACCTCTTTTTTTTTCCGGGCGTGTGCTGACGGTGCATTGGAGCGTCTGCTGCCTTGATGAGACATCGTGAACGGTCATGCCTGGGCTGGGAGCAGGCTGGCCATGCACATTCAGCCTGAGCACAGCTGACCCAGTAA
The DNA here is from genome assembly GCF_000691975.1 of Corvus brachyrhynchos. Classification (NCBI taxonomy): domain Eukaryota; kingdom Metazoa; phylum Chordata; class Aves; order Passeriformes; family Corvidae; genus Corvus; species Corvus brachyrhynchos. Next base: position 476,175 of record NW_008239289.1, on the reverse strand, counting down.
TTGAGCGGGCGCATTATCTCCCTCAGAGGTGTCCTTTCAAAAGTGATAAAATATTCACTGGGTGGTCTGCTCAGCAGCTGACAACAATTCTTAGGCCAAACTCTGTTTATCAACGTGGGAGTACATTGCTGTCTTGGCCAACACCCTCTGCAAGCTGCCTCACCAAACTGCCTTCAGTAAGTGCAGTGGTCAGAACTACAAAAGCTGCTACCAGAAAACAGGTTGCTGGGCTCCTGGATGAACAGAATCCTGCAAAACCATTATGCAAATCGTTGCATGGGATGAAAGCAACCTCCTCAGGGCAGATCTCAGTGGAAATTCCTGTCTCTGTGGAGTATTAAAATCAGTTCACTTCAATTAGATCGCATGCTTGGTTTGAGGTTTTTGTTTTTGCTTTCTGAAACCACATCTGTATTTGCAGAAAGCTAGGAACAAAAACCAGAGGTATTTTTGATAGCAGTACATGGGGTTTATGAACATTGTCTGTGATGATATGAAGCCTGAATGGTAGGGATTGTCTCATCAAAACTTCAGGTGTTCAGTACCTCTGGGTAACTGTGTGCAGATTGTCTGTCTCAGTGTTCATTTACTCTCTGCTATTCCCACTTTTGGGCCCTGGATATCTCTGGAAAATAACTACTTTTACCTTTGCAGTCTCATAGACGTTAATGACTTTATTGTCCTTCCTCTTATTAAACCCCCTCTTCTCTTCCATGGGCACCAACCACCCTTTTCTCACAATGAGTCTGTGTGGTATAATCCATGTAAGCTAAGAGCTCTTTCTTGTTCTCTGTCTCCAATTAGCTGGCATTTTATAAATGAAAAAGCTTTTGCCTGACTTTTCCAGAAATATCAGTTGGCTCTATTAAAAAAACAGCAAAACTCCCCGTGTGTATGTTTTGTTGAAAACAGAATAAAGCATCAACTTTGGATACAAATTCTCAGAGACACATTTGATCCTACATTTCAAAGAGCATCTGCATTTCAGCTGCTTTCTCAGGGATGGGTGAGGTCCTGCTGCAGAGTGTCCAGGATTTGCTCCTCAGAGTGCTGGGCTGGCAGGGCAGCAGCACAGGCAGCCTGGGTGCCACGGGACTGGTGGGAAGCCTGCCAGCCCTAACCTGTTTTCTGATCCCCCATCTTGTGATTGCAGTCACAAGGCCACCTCTCTGTGGCTGGCTGCTCGGACTAACTCAGTTTCCAGTCAAAATAATTTGTGAACAGCTGCTCATTTACTAGAGCCTGGTGGGGTTGCTGTGTTTTCTTGAGTTATTGGACACCACTAGGTTTAGGTAGTTTGCCTTTATTTTACTTCTGAAATAGGTGCAAAAGTTCCCAATAATTGGAAAGAAGAATTATGTTTGGCAACAAGTTTGGCAACCAGTGCTTTAACAACAGTCGTGTATTTTATATACGTGGTACAGTTCAAATAGTACAGTTTCTGCATCTTTGTCCGAAGGCAACCGGAAGTCAAGTGGGCGCTGATTTATTCATACATAATTTTATGCCAAGAAGCTATTGAATACTGATACAAAGGCATATATGTGAACTAATACTTAGATGCATGTCTGTTCCTTCCTGTACTTGTTGTTTCCCTTTATTTTGAATTTTGTATTGGGCTGATGAGTATCTGAGGAATATCAGGCATTGCTGGCTTCTGTGTCTGGAGGCAGACTCACAACACCTTCATCATGAACAGCGCCTGCTTCTGTCAGCAGCCTTGATGGCAGCTTGTGTTGTGTCCCCTTTCACACCACTCCAACCACTAAATAGTCTCTGATTCTTTAAAAAAAAAGAAAATATATGTCTTACTTTCTCAGCAGTCTGAGTGCCCTCAAATACCCTGGCAGCTGGCCATGGATGGCAGTTGTGGCCCAGTGTTGCAAGGGCTTCATAGGTGGTGTCCCCTCACCCTGTGGTTAGTGTCAGAGAGCTCTGCAGAAATGGTCTGGACTAATACCACACTGCAGAGGGAAACTTTAAAACTCACCCTGAGCCTTTAAGAAGGATTTTGTGGAGTGGTCTGGTTGCAGGGCTGTGCTACACATAGCAGAAAACATACAAGTACTTAGGTAGGTGAGGTAGGTCGAAGCAGGACTCCAGCAAAGCATATCCACTGTTCACACTGAATGAAGTTGCTCCTTTCTTAATCGGCATTTGAGGTTTGTATGGGTTGTTTATACAGAGCAGATATGGATCTCTGTGTAAGTACCACAAACTAGGAGCATTGTCATTTAAGCATCAACAGCCACCCAAGCAGCAGTTGTTAGTCAGAGCAGTGTCCCAGCACTAGCCCCTCCACTAAACGGGTGCTTTGAGTGCAAACTGAGGAAAAAAAACAAAATGTGGGAAAAATAGCAGCTGAGATTAAGTCCAGGCTCTGCTGTGAAACCTTACCTAAATGAAGGCAAGCTGGGTGCTGTAAGGCTGACAGTAAGTAGGGCACTGAATGACTGACACGTTGCAGTAGGCAGGTGTATATATCCTGCCAGCAGGAACACAGATCTTAGCCATTTGACTGGGTACACCCACTGCAAAACAAACTTTCGGCATGTCCCTAAGTGGTGGTTTTTAGAGGCCCTGTGGTTACACTGAGCAGTGCTGCATATCTGTTCTTGCTACCTCCTTGCTTTATCATCTCTCCTGGCCGCTTGGGAACAGGACCAATTTACCAGTAATCCTTCTGATATAAAATCGTTAGCTTACTTAGACTGGCCTCAAATTACACTTGGTCATAGGTTTCCAATTTAAAAAATGCAATGGAGTTTCTCAATAAATTTGTGACATCAACATCTATTTGTGTTCCTATATAGACACTCTGAGAGAGAGAAAGAATTACTATATATGTATATAATATGTGCATAAATATATATATATGTGTATGTACACCGTGCGCATTGTTTTCACAGAAAAACTGATTTATTAATTTTCATAATCAGAGTGCACAACTGCATCATGCAGTAAAAAGTTTTTGTTATTATCTAAACTGTCTTGTTTTCTGCTTCCTTTTCAGTCTCCAGGATTTAAGTGTTGTTTGTGTTCTGCTGTTGATAGTAGAGCTTTGGGAAGCACATGATGAGGAACGGAATAAACAAGTACACTCTGTACTTGCTGATTCTGGGCAGTTGTCACAGCTTTAAAAAGTGCCAGATAAACACCTGCAGAAGGAGTACTTTGTTACCTGAAACAGCACTGAAATCACATCCTCACCCCTGGGTTAGCAATAACTAAGGGTAAATGCTCATCCTGAATAATTTTCTGTCTGCTTTTGTTCAGCGTGCCTCTTCTTTATGAATAATAGAACACAGTTGTAAGTTAAAAAATAACTGTTGGATTTTCTTGGCAGGAGTATTTTTAACTCCTCTCTATGTCCTGATGAAATTCACAGAGTGTTCTTAATACAGTCTTGTACCATCACAGCTGGGGGTGTGAATCGGGGTGCAAATGAGAAGAGGATACAGGAGCTGCTTACATTGTCAAGGAGGTTGCCTAAAAAAATGTGCATATAATGAGACAGGAGGGTTAAAAAGGTGTCTAATACTCAAAGTGACCTAAAGCCCAGTTTCCACATTCTTATCGCTTAATGTAATCACACATTTCTTTTAATTGCTAATCTTTGCTCTCACTGGTCAATGACTGCAAGTTTCACAGCAGATTTCTGATCTCCTTAGGCAATGTCAAGTCTGAGGTCTAGCACCAGAGCACCTACAGGATGGATGGTTGTACAAGCCTAGAAGCATCAGAATCACAGAATCGTTATGGTTGGAAGGGACATCTGGTGATCATCCAGTCCAACCCCCCTTCCAAAGCACAGTCAGACAAAGCAAATAACACAGTTGATGCCTTAGGTTTTAACTTTCGTATTTTTCAAATCCTGTACTGCTTAGTGTGTAACTCTGAAGTTTCTTGTGGCCTGTTAGCTGCTGTTCTCTCATGCCAGGTAGACATAACAAAGCCTCTCCAGGCCTGCTCTCCAAGGACACTCAGACTGTCCTAGGCCTGAAATAAGTAAACCAAAAGCCTCTAAAGGGCGGGGCAAGCTTGGGGAAATTACATCTTTAACTGAAGCTTTAATTGGAGAATTAACCCTGATATGCAAATGAACCAAACCTATAAAAGTTGTCGTCCACTTTGGGGTCCTTTTTGCCAGTAGCCTCTGGCTCCCCAGGGGGTACCTTTGAAGGCCCTTCAAATAAATACCTACCTTATTCCCTTACTCCTGTCTCTGTTTTTAGGTGGCCTCTCAAGGCATCACAGGAACCTGTCCAAATGGGTTTTGAATGTCTCCACAGAGAAAGACTCCAGGACAGCCTGTTCCAGTGCTCTGCCATCATCGGTGTAAAGAAATTCTTCCTCATGCGGAGGTGGAACTTCCTGTGCTTTAGTTTATGGCCAATGCTCCTCATCCTGTTACTGGGTAGCACTGAAAGGAGTCTGGCACCATCCTTTTGGCACCTGCCTTTGAGATACTTATATGCGTTAATGAGATCCCCTCTCAGTTTTCTCTTCCCCAGACTAAACAGGCCCAGTTCCTGTAGCGTTTCCTCATAAGAGATGCCCCAGACCCCAAATCATCTTTGTGACCCTCTGCTGGACCCTCTCTAGGAGCTCCTTGTCTCTCTTTTGCTGAGGAGCCCAGAACTGGACACAACACTCGAGATGTGGCCTGGAGGGCCAAAATAGAGGCACAGCAGGGTCAAATAGAGGCACAACTCCCTCAACTTTCTGGCCACACTCTTCCCAATGCACCCCAGGATGTGATCCACCAAGAGTCCCAGGTCCTTCTCCACAGAGCTGCTCTGTAGGAGCAACACCCGGCCTGTGCTGGCACTTGGGGCTGTTCCTCCCCAGGTGCAGGACCCGACACCTGCCCGTGTTGAACTCATTAAGTTTCTCTCTGCCCAACTCTCCAGCCTATCAGGGTTCCATGGAATGGCAGCAGAACCTTCAGGTGGATCAGCCACTCCCCCAGTTTAGTGCCACCAGCAAACTTGCTGAGGGTGCATCCTATCCCTTCCTCCAGGTCATTGATAAACAAGCTGAACAACACTGGTCCCAGTACTGATCCCTGGAGAACTGGCTGCACGCCTCCAGCCGGATTCTGCTCTGCTGATCACAACCCTCTGAGCTCTGCCATTCAGCCAGTTCCTGATCCACCTCGCTGTCCATTCCTCTAACCCCCATTTCCTGAGCTTACCTGCAAGTTAATGTTGTTATGGCAGACAGTGTCAAAAGCCTTGCTGAAGTCAAGGCAGACAACATCCACTGCTCTCCCCTCACTGATCCATCCTGCCATGCCACCACAGAAGTGTATCGGATTGGTCAAGCATGAGTTCCCCCTGGTGAATCCATGCTGACTACTCCCAGTGACCCTATTGTCTTCTACATGCCCGGGCAGAATGGGCTGTTCCTTTTCAGGTGTGGAGGTGAGGCTGACTGCACATATTTTCCTGGCTCCTCCTTGTCCTTCTTGAAGATGGCAGTAACACCGGCTTTCCCTCAGCCATTGGGCACCTCTCCTGTTCTCCATGATTTTGCACAGATAATGGAGGTTGGCTTAGCAACATCTGCCAGCAACATCTCCCCTGGCACCCATGGGTGCATCCCATCAGAGCCCACGGATTTATGGGTGTTAAGTCTGTCTAGCTGATCTCTAACCCAACCCTCTATGACCAGGGGAAGTCTGCATTTCTCCAGCCTTCCTCTCTTGCCTCCAAGGTCTGGGACTTCTCAGGGCTGGCCTCACCAGTAAAGACTGAGACAAAAGAAAGCATTCAGTAATTCTGCCTTCTCTGTGTCTTCCATCACCAGGACACCCATCTGATTCAGCACTGGCGCCACATTTTCCCAAACCTTCCTTTTGCTCCTGATGTACTTGTAGAAGCCCTTTCAGTTGCCTTTGGTATCCCTTGCCAGATTAAATTCCAAGTGGGCCTTGGTCTTCCTCATCTCATTCCTGCATACTCTGATGATGTTCCTATAGTCCTCCCACAGGATCTGGCACTTTTTCCACATCCCAGAAATTTCTTTCTAGAAAATCCCTGCTCATCCATGAAGATCTCCTGTCCCCTTTGCCTGATTTCCTGCTCATAGTGCTACACTGGTCTTGAGCTTGGAGGAAGTGATGTTTGGATATTGACCAGCTCTCTTGGGCCTCCTTATCTTCTGGAGCCCTATCCCATAGGATTCTTCTAAGTAGGTCTTTGAAGGGGTTGAAGGTAGCTCTCAGGATGTTCACACAGGATCCTGACTCTGTAAGACAAAGGGCTAATGTGTATGCCTCAAACAGCAATAACCAGATAGTTGTGGAGCAAACCAAGGATTGTTGATAATAACAGCCAATGATTGTTGGTAACACACGCTGTGAGAAAGAATAAGATGTGGCTCGTGAAGGTGGCCATACAGAAGTAGGGCAGCACTTTTCCAGGACAAACATCCTTGTTGTACCTTGTGGAGATAAGGACAACACAGCGTAAACACAGGAATGAGACTGAGAAGGGGGTGTGGATTGTAGGGAGGTATGAAAACCACCCAAGATTCCTGAAGCCCTCTGACCCATTTCCAGAAAGGCCTGAAAGAACAGACTTTGTATAATTTGTATAGAAAATGAAAAAGTTATCTCCATGGCAGGGAAAAAAGTATCCTCACAAACCCCAGGCACATGTGCACCCCCAGGTCCCTGGACTCCCCATCAGCTAGATCCATGCTGGAGCCAGAACTCTCTTTCTCTGTGCCTCTGTTGCCTTCCCCCTCCTCTTTAATTCACCTCTCTCTCTCTCTTTCTCTCTCTTTCTCCCCCTCCCCCTCTCTCCCCTTTTACCCTACCCCTTTATCCAAACCCCACTGCCTTGTGCTTATTCTAGGAGATCAGGAGCTATTTTGTACCAATTCTCATGCTAAGTGTGGAATTTACTAATGAAACTTTGTAAGCTTCTGCTGACTGTCTAACTTTAGTTGCTCCCTTTGATGACAAGCCTCTAAAACTTGAGTGTTCCCTTCCACTTGAGGACAGGACACCACAGTGACTAGGAATGGCAATATAACGTGTGTAGAAGAGCAAGCATCAATCTGAAATAAGAACCTTTCAAAGTAAGAGAAAATGGAGGTATAATAATGCCTTTGTACCCTCTTCTGTTGCAGAGGACAATGGATCAGCAGAACAGGCACGATTTGGTGTCACATCCATAGCAATGGTTTATTGTAAGTTGTGGTGTTGAAAGTTGTGTGTAAATAATACACGATAATTCCTGTTCTTATGAGAAATTAAATACCGTGGCAACGCTGCAGCCTTTTCATCTCTATTAATTACCCAAAACATATATAATTCACAGTTTAAAAATACTGTTTCAGACAGCATGAGACTTCTGCTCTTCTTAGGGCTGTCAAGATAAAAAGCATCTGCAAGAAAGCCTCTGACAGAAAATCCAGATAATGACATTGCAAATACTGATGTGGAAATCCTGTCGCAAACAATGCCATCCATGTGATGTCAGATATAAAGCTTCAGATCAAATGGGGATACTGATACAATTTACTTTCTTTTGTTAGTATTATATAAAGTAAGTAGTTTCTGTTTGGAAATCATGGCTCTGTCTCTGCACTTGCCCTGCATAAATCACAACTGAAGGGTTTTTACACTTGCCTGCAAGGAGAAATGAAATCTCATTATTTTTCTTGTTCTTGTAAAGTGGGACTTTCACTGAGAAATTGGTGGTAATTGCTAGAATCCACCATTTTGAAAGGTAAAGCTTTTCCTGGAGACTGAAAATGGACAAGCAAGGTCTGATGTGGAAAGCCTTTAGCTGCTCTTCTGGTGCTTCTGTACACATGCAAGGTATTCTTGCACATCGTCTGGAGAGCCAAGTATAAGAGGAACTCTTTGGTGAATATTCTCAGGTTTCACATCCAACACTGCTTCAGTCCCTGTAGTTGCCATCCCACCTGCCTGCTCGATGATGAAAGCCATAGGGTTGCATTCATAGAGAAGTCGGAGCTAGAAAGAACAAGGAAACACATGATTGCCTTTGGGGGAAATTATATCAAAGGACTTGCCAAAAGCTAGCTTTCCTTTTGTGATTTTGGAAAATTTTGTCCCAAACTTCAATTGACCCAAGAAGCAATGTCTCTCCGTGAGCCCCTCCTTCCCTCTCTTCTTCTCACCTTCCCTAAAGCCTTCTGTTCAGAGGAGCAGTGCACTGACCATACATCCAGACATCACCACTATTATTTCCAAGCTGATATGCAGTACCAGTGAAGCTGTATTTTGTCAAAAATGTCAAAGTGGGTGTCCCACAGACATCAGCAAAACAGTTAAGCCAGCTAAGCTAACAGCACTGGGAAAGAAAAGCCAAAATATCTTCTCATACGGAGCTTTTATGTGTTAACTCAGAGCTTGGCATAATCATGTTAAGTTTAGTCAGGATATTTTGGAGTTTGAAACTTGATGCTCCCAGTTTCAAATTTCAGGATTTTATTGCTTCTCTTCAGAAATGTAGATAGATACTAGTGGCCTGAACTTATACAGACAGTTGCTTCAGAAGGAGCTGCAGTTATCTATTAAAAGCAAATTTTCCCTTTTGGTTTGGACCCTGATACCTGTTTACATTTTTTTAAAATGTTACCTCTTGGTGTGAGTGTGTTCTGGTGGAATGCAAACTTATTTAGGACATATACCAAAAGTTTCTGTGTTTAAATGAACACCAATGATAGCTGGTCAGTTCTGAGCAGACATTATTTCTGTGGGTTTATCTCTGAAGTGCTCACATACAACAATATTAGCACATATTTTTTTTAACGGACTCTTTACATGTGCAAAAGAGGGAATGCTTTCTGGGGAGAAGGAAGTGTAACAGAATGCTACTGTATATAGAGACAGAGAAACGGATTGAACACAGTACTTCACTACCCATTGTGCCTTTAGCACACTGTAATAAAACCATGATATACCACAAACTTAAATAGCACCATATTACCTTCTTCCTTATCTTTAAAGCCCACTGAAGTGCTACTTCTGGTACAAGGACTCCATCTCACAGGCAACATAGGACCAATACCTTTCACTCTTCTTCCTGTTGGTTGGCCCAAATCTGGAAGATCATGAGCCAGCAAACAGCAGTGGTATCACCATGGAACCACCTTTCAAGTTTCTTGTTGCTAAGCTGTGACTATGCAACTTGAGGAATGCAGTTTTTCTTCAGGTAGCAGTGCAATTGCACTCAGGAATCTTCAGATGGGCTCTGTCTTCAGATAGGTTTAACATTTTTCACCTAATAGAGAACTATAAGTCTTAAGTTTATAAAAAATGTTATTCAAAATATATAATTTGAAAAGAGGATTTGTTTGTTGTAGTGTTTACTGAGCATTTAGTTTTACTTCTTAAAGAAGGAGCTGCATATGTTAGGGCCTACATGCATGTCATTTGCATTTGCTCCAAAGACTTTTGATAATTCCAGTGACATTTGATTCCTTTCAGCTCTCTAACCAAGTGCGTAGACTGTCTTTCAGGGGACATGCCACAAGGGACACTTGCCACAAGAGCATTATTTCTCCAACAAGAAAAGATATATGTGAAAACAACTATATACACCTGCACTCTGAGAAGGAAAGAAAACTTTTATTTGTAATGATAGCATGTTTTGCTTCTTCCATTACTCTCTTTACTATGGCGGTGGAAGCCAGTGCAATCCAATAATAAATGTGGGCCACCTCCTGTGGAAACCTTTATTTCTATGAAGTTATGTACTTTGTTCCTTTGTTCTTTTGTCCTGTTTCTCATTCTCTCTTTTCAACAATGGTTTAATACAGATTTCAAAGCAAAAAGTTTAATTCGAAGAGGCCAGTCAGCACACCCACTTTTTTCACACACAGCAAATTCCTTTTTGGTCTCTTTCTCTCATGTACAAACAGATCCACATCATTTAGCGAGGGGTTTTTGGGTTTTTTTCCCTGGGATGCTGATTCAAGAATTTAAGTAACTTTTGCTTGGACAAACATGCAGATATTTTTTGTTGTGTATCTTGAAGGGAATTCTTTTCCTGTTTTTGCTTTGAGGACCATTTGGATCTGCTGGTATTTTGGTAAATACAAGCTCACCATGATGGAACCAGTAGTCCTCT
>NW_008239289.1:450961-465957 GCF_000691975.1 Corvus brachyrhynchos | reverse complement strand
GACTGTAGACATCAGGATATTCTGACACCAGTGTGGGAGATGGGGCAGATTCCTCCACATACCAGGCATGGATGCAAAAGCATTTAAGTAGAAGGTTTTAAGTACGGTGTAGATCAGGAAAGGATGTGGTGTTGCAGTCAGAACACCATGTCCAATCTATTATGTACTGAGCCAATAATTATATACTTGAGCCAATAATTTCCTAAGGATGACCTGTAGTTTACTGTTGGTCCACAGATAAGCTGTGTGACTAGGTCTCTTAAAAGATATTTGTTTAGAAAGCTGATGATAAGGATATCTGATGCTACAGGAGAGAAGTTGAGGTTGACAATGGTCAAAGACTGACTGCATTGCACTGCACTGCACTGCACTGCACTGCATTGTCATGGTGCATTTTGTACAGATGTCCAAATGGGAATTCATATTTTCCCAAAATACTGATCTCAGCATGCATGAAGCCCACCTTCCACTGTAATCACCTTTTCTGACCAGGTGGCAGAAGCCCGAGTTTGCAGAGCTGGTCATATAAGCTCATTGCCCTTTGGAAACATAACGTAGGAAAACTTGTTTTTCTAGCATTGGACAAAACCCTTTCTGGGGCTCAGCGTATCCCATCGGCTGGTGGGATAACTCTAGTTGTCAGTTTAAAGAGCAGAGGTCCTCCCTGGGTCCGTGTTGTATCCACCAGCTATGCACAGGTGTCTCAATGGGATTCTATGGTACTGAAATATTATCTTTAGAAAATTAATTAAGTCCTTCGTTGTGGTGAAAACTGTTTGAGTAGTTCATAATATAAAAGCACACAGGAAGATTTCTGGCCTAAATTAGCAATTGCCCAAATTTCTTTCCTAAATTCGATTGCACTATCATTTTCATTAATAATTTTTTCCACAGTAGAAACTTATGATTTCTTTATTTAGCTGAACTACTGCTCTGGTAATACTAGAGGTGTTAGGTTGGCTAAGTTCACCAGAAAGGAATTCAATTATATACCTTTCCTTTAGGACTCTTCTGATTAGCAGGATACATGAAAATCCCACCGTACATCAATGTACGATGAACATCAGCTACCATGGACCCCACATACCTGGCACCATATGGGGAACTGCCATCCTGAAAAACATAGAGTAAAGCATTATATTTACCAGGCTAGACAGATAGTAGCATGGAAAAATGTAATTTTGGTATGAAACAGGAATCAATGGCTGCTTATGGATACTGCAAATACCGAAATCAGTCCTAAGCTTAGTCTTTTGTAAGATGTGATCGTCTACAGGCTTCAAAAATAAGTGTTTTAAAGAGCTTCATTCACAGTATGCAAACCAGAGTGCCTGTCATTTGAGTGAACAATTTGGAATCAAACCCCAGCCTGTGAAAAACCAAGGAACTGAAAACTTCTTCACCTTATCAGAACGAGGAAGTAATTTGATTTTTGATCTTTCACTGGTTCCTAAGCCTGAGCATGAGGAGGGATGTCACCCACTACATGTCCAGATGGTTCCAAGAGGACTCCAACTTTTACCTCTTAGCTTATTTGTCAAGTGGTGAAATTAGTCATAGCATTCATTCTGCCCCTTAATTTGGGAGATAGTGATTTATTCATGAATGTAATTCTCCTTGCTCTCAGCTTAGAAATCGATGTAGTTGAAGGAGAGGTCATTTTAGCAAGAGCAATCAAGGAAGTATTCATGTCAGTCTCAGGTCTGCTGGCCATAAAAATGGTTAGGTAGAAAATATAGAACACAAGCAAGGTGTCTTGAACAAACAGAAGTAGATACAGTAGACAAAATAAGCTCCGCTCAAGAAATGGAATGACATGTCCCCATACTTTTATGAAGGCGAGATACAAAATACAGATGTAAACTGAAGGAAAGCTTTTTAAGAGAAAAATTCTGCTGGTCTTTTCATATCTCTCATTCTGCCTTCAATAAAGCTGGGGAGGAATTTTCATCTTCCCGGAACACTACTAGAGACTGAACTTTGTGCACATTTAATACACATATATGTTTTTGTATTACAGTGATAAAAGTCTGAAAAGATCTCGGCATGTTTTTTTCCATGTGGATCAGTTTTCTAATGAAAGATCTTAGCACTTTCTGCAAAGCTCATTCTGTATTGATACTACATCCAGAAAAATACATAGATAACTTGTTCAGCAATGCCAGCTCCAGGACCTTCAGATACCACAAGTTAGTCACCTTTCCCACTAAAATCATAAGGATGGCTGGGGGAAAAATTGGAAAGAAAATAAAGAAAAACATAATTCTATTTTGAGATCACTTTTTCAAATTGTTCAATGCAAGTGTGAAGTTTTGATAAGTACTCTCTTTTAAAATGGGAAAAGATTCTCATGAAATTACATATTATAAAGGAACAGAACATTAGGAAGTTAATTCCTATGCTGCTAAAGATAAGACTTGGATATTTGATATAGCTGATAATAAAATTGAAAAGAGCCCAATTCCAGGCTATGTAATAACCCTTGTTCATGATTCTCGTTGTACCCGTTAGGAGAACTATCAAAAATTCAGAAGAAAACAATGCAAACTATGAAAGACGTGATGGATAAGACACAGACTAGAGCGTTTACATTTAGTTTTGTTTAAATCTGGTCCTACTGATTGTAAGCACAAGCGAACAAAGCTTTTAAGTATTTGCTCCCTCTTTTTTTGTGGCTTATGCTCAAATAATTGCATGTTTAGGCTTCAAATGATAGCTCCTCCATCTCACAGTTGTTTGTACTTGTGACTTTGCAAAGTGAAAATCTGACATCAGAAAAAACCAAACACCTTAAGAGGTATTAAAGAGAAACAAAGGTAAGTTTTCAGTTAACCTCTGGGAAAGATGTAATTATAGTCTCAAATTACCTTTAAAAATACAAGCAAAGGAAGAACTTTCTTTTGTGTTTTCAAAAGGTAATGAACTGAGTCTTAAGAAATGTTTGTTGAACACTAAGAAAAGCCGTAACATATCAACAAGCAGCCCCTGAACCAGACTGCTAAGGATTGCTTCAATGACATTATCAAATAAGACATCTGCAAACCACAGGTATAAAATATACTGACCACAAGCTGCACAGCTGAGCCACCTGTGTGCACATCATCTGACAGGTTTGGAATGTGCTAGGTTTCCTATTCACATGCAGATTATTTACATAATTTGTGTGTACATGGACAGTGTTATGTGAAGGATGCTTTGTGGATTCCCTTCCAACTCAGGATATTCCAAGCTGATGAGATGCCACTGACAATTTTAGTTGCTTCTTACCCAGATAGATATCCACCTGCTATGGACACAGTGCTGGGAATCTGCTGAGAAAAATACAGACGATAAATTCCTCCATTTTGATAAGGTTGTCACTTGAACCACATACTGAAATAAAATTTTTACTTCCTTTAGCGTACAGCTGTCTGCATGGGAAGAATAAATACTCCTTAGTTAGTGAAATGTTATTTCTTGTTTCTCCAGTTTTGTTGCTCATGCATTTTTTTTACAGATGAGGAAGTTAATAGGTATTGTATGCATGTTGGCGTATTGCCCAGGCTTTCTTCTCAAACAGCATGACAGAGCATGAATGCTAGACAGGTACATCCCAAGTTCTCAGTAATGCCGCGCTCTGTGTTTGCTCAATAAGTCCTTCTGATTGTTCAGTCAATGCCAAAGAAAGAGTTGGGGAACCTTCATGTTCCCTTGGTCAGCGTCCATGGTGTTTGAGTAGACAGGTGGCTACTCTTCATTTTACCCCTTCTGCTGCTTTTTTTTTGCTTGATGCAAATGATCAAAAATTATTCATAACAGATAAGTCCTGTAATTTTTTTCTTCACATTCTGATAGAAGTCAATTTTTAATTTCTTTATTCTACTGATTTCTGGCAGCCCTGTTCTTCCACAGCAGAACAAGACCAGGTTTTTCTTACATAAATATGATGACTAGGAGAGGAGGGGGGCAAGAAATCTTTTCTGAAGACCACAACAGCAACACCTTGCATCCCTTACTCCACATAGAGATGTGGTGACAAAAGTGTAGTGGTTTTACTAGCTTTTTTGTGTCACTCAGACACAGCTTGGCTAGTTGACAGAAGAATGCTTCCTAGTGAAATGTGCTGTTGATGGCAAGTTTTTAATGATACTGCTGAGACAAATCCTTAGCCAGGGAGTCTCAAGTGCATAGGTCCCATCATCAGCAAACTGTGATGGGACTCAGCTTCTCTTGTGCCTGACTGTAGGAAGCAAAGATAAAAATAGGTGTCATAGCAAAGTGTGATAATGTCCAAAGGGTGTTCCCAAATTCTTCCATGGGTGAACCAGTGCCAGAGAGAAGCTAAGGCCTTGCAGCCATTATGGGAGGAAGAACCCCTTTTGGGGAGGAGTTATAGTAAAATCTGTGCAGAGACAGTTTCTGGCCCAGCAGTGCCCATTAAGCATTGCAGACTGGAGTAAACACATTGCATTACAGGCAAATTTGCAAACAGAAATTTGGTCTTCAAACTGGTTAAGCAGCAGCATGATTTTGTCATGCTTAATAAAAAGTTAGCTTTACTCTCATACCAGAAGAGATGTGGTTAGACATACATTACTCACTTCATGATAATACTAGGAGGCTTAGGTCTGACCTGCACGACACCAGCATTTCTCTAGTGCTTTTTATTCAGAATTGATGCCTTAGGTAAATGGTGATCCACAAGAAACTTTGAGGGTCAATGCAGCTTTGTAGTCCAAACTGTCTGCTCTGAGACACTGATGTTAGACAGTAAAGGGAAATCTCTCTTTTACTCATGAATAGTTGATTTTTAGTGTTTCGTTGCCGATGACAATGATACAGAACATAGGATGTGTTGTGGACAATATTCTACTTTTGTTTGCCTGTTTTATTTTTAACTGTTCAGTTTTTTGTGGCAATGTCAGAGAGACATCTGAACAGCATGTTGACCAAGAATCACAGAAATGAGTTAATACAGGTAAGATCAAAGGAAGAAAAATGCAAGAAAGTGACAAATAGCTAAAATTGATGCCTAGTCTCTTGGCTTCTAGTGGCCAGAAGAATATAGGGTGGATGATCTGCCTGAATAAGAAGGTGTTCCCTGATGCCCACATGTCAGTTCCTCCTCAAGTCACAGGCAGGGGATATCCAGCAGACATCCTCACTATCCTTCTGCATGCTGGAGAGAAGGGGACAGAGACCAAAGCTGTGAAAACTCCACCTGGCTCCTGTAGGGAGAGTAGGAACATCACCCATGTGGCTGTAGCTGGTTAGGTTTGCAGATGAGGCCAGAAAGCATGTTTCATGCTACATGGGAATGTTAGCACCTTTTCTGTCTAGTCCTCCCCACAATGCAAATAAAATGTCCTTTCCAAATCAAGGAACTGAGTTATGCTGTTTCCGAAACTCAGATTCATAACAAGCTTCAGATGGGCAGGGCACTGCCTTGTGCTTCATGGCCATAACATTTATGCCTCAGCCCCTCTCATGCAGACAATTGTACATCTCAGAGCAGCAAAAAATGTGCTTGTTCAGTACAACTAAGGAGATTTCCCCTGCCCCAAATAACCCATGTACTTCTGTGCTGCAACAAAAACATCTGCCAACTTCTGTTGCATTAGACCAACAATTTCAATAGGTTTTCATCAAATGCACAGATTTGAGATAAAATAGTGTTTGCAAACGAGTTTTTTCTGGTATGTCCTAAATTAAAGATTTAGTAAGTCACATGATACAGCTGTCCTCACTGATCCTGTGGTGAAATACTTCTGCCTGGTCTTTCCACTGAGTTTGAAATCTCCTCAGTCTTTTCCTTGTTGCATGGGGCTGATGCATTTAAGAGTTTTACTTTAAGTAACACTGGTGCTTTGCAAAACCACAAATTAATAAGTCCAGTCTTAGTGCATTATACTGAATACATAGCCTATTATAACATGAGCAGAATGAGAAGCACAGAGGTCCTTCCCTTGGACTAGGTTTCAGGAAGTATGAAAGTTGTGTCCTGGGCTTCTGCTTCTCTCACAGCTGAAATGAATGCAGACTTTGAAGTCTCAAAATAACCTCAAATATTCAAAGTTAATATATTAAGAATGCTGTGATGTGACACTCTTTGTAGTTACAATCTGGGTAACATGAAAAAGGGCGTTTGATATTCAGTCAGTAGTCTTGCAGCTATAGCCGATGGAGTAAATCCAGGTTGTTTAGCTCAGAAGGAGGAGCTTATCATGGGACTATAGTTTAAATGATTACTCATTATATTTCCCTTGTACAGCACCCTGAGGTTTTAACACAAACCATATTACAAATATATGACAACATATGACAACTAATAACTTAAAAATAATATGATTTTTTTTAATAGGAAGAGTTTATAAACCAGTTTCCTGACCAAATTAAGTCCTGGGTTGATCCACATCACAATATTTCATTATGAATTACTCTTCATATAGCTTCCAGCTTTCCACATTGAGAGCTTGTGTTCTGTCCTCCTAGCATTGATAAGAGGCCATACAAAATTGTATTTCTCCAAGGAAGTTCATCAGACATGGGATGTCCCTTTTTTAACAACCAAATATAGTGAAACTGTGCCTCACATCATGTGTTTGGGTTTTCTCCCCAGCCTATAGGTTGGTTCATGCTCCATATGATGCAAGTAGACCATGTAAGAATGATACTACATTTTCAGATGCAAGCAGATACAGGAAGGTGAAGGTGATGCTACCCAGATTCCAGCAAGCACCTTCTGAGCAGCACATGGAATCTAGCTCTAAATGCCCAGCTGCATGTATGACTGAACTGCATATTCAGATAAAGCTAAAAAATGAGGGTATCCCCAAATTTGGTGTGCACAGTTCCAGATCTTTGTTGAAAGATCTGGCTCTTCAGCACATTTCCCTTCACACGAACAAGATATGATTTTATTTACCGAAGTCTAAGTTATAAAAGATGTCAGGATGCCAAATAAAAAGCTCCATTAGATGCATATCTAAAATGGACCTGATGGTATAAAAGGGTTACATGGGTCTGAACTCAGAAAGACCTTCAAATTCTTTTCCATCAGCCAGGACTGCATGGAATGCAGTGCTAGCCAGTGCATGGTACATTGGGTACAGTGCTAATATTTTCTTACCTCAGGGAATTTCTTCTTTTGCAAATATTCTGTCATTGCAGGATCAAAATACTTTGCATAACCTTCATTGAGACTGTATACTTTCCCCTTCTTCTTGATTTTAACATCTCTGTCCACCAAAATAAATTCACCAAGACCCTGCAGGACAGGATAAATGAGATATTAGCAAGCAGCAGAAAATTTTGTTGACTTTCCGTAACAGTTGTCACACTAGAGATGGCAGAAATGCTAGCACAGCTTGATCCTTTCAGCACCAGTCTGGTGTATAACCTCACAGTATTTCAAAAGAGACAAAAGCAGAGAATTTGCATTAAATTAATGAAAACTTGTCACATTGGTACTATAAACAAAATTGAATTGGTATAGAGTATCAAAAGAACATGAATCAGCCCTGATAGCAGATGGATAATGAATCTCTGTCCACAAATCATAAGATTCCAATTAAGAAATGATGCTGTCTTCTAATTTTTGAACCCTTCTTGCCTGGCTTGTCTAAATATCTTAAAGTGAATGTGGTCAGCTACCCTCATGTGTTGCTGTCTGCAGTTTGATTTAAATTTCTACCTTCTCTGTCTCAACCAAAGCAGTTCATCCCCCAGTTCTTCCCACTAGGAATGAGACTATTTACAAAGGTTACAAGAAGTTTTGGTAATAATTCACCCTTTTATTAAAAAAAAACCAAAACAAAACAACATAAGAAACAAAACTCCTATGTAATTGCCCACATCTAATTCTGGTTTTACAAATGAATGATCTTCCTACATTCCCACAGTAACACTCATTGTGTTCCTGGGCACTGAAGAGTGGCACATGTTCAGTTGTACAGGCATTATCGTGCTTTTGCAAATTTTTGGGTATGCACATTAGGTGACAGCCATACAACTGTACTGCACTCAGGAAATGAAACATCACCAGGCATGAGCTATCAAAAAAATGGTCCTTGCCTCAGGCTAAAGAGTGAACATGCTGATGTTCTTCTTCAGACAGAAAAATCAAGAATAAAATAAACACAGGTTCCTTTAAGTGAAGACAAAGACGCTGTACAGATTAAATTTTCTGAAGTGTTGGTTTGAAGGAAGAGGGTTTCAAACCCAAAGAATTTAACTTAATTTCTCCTCTATTGAGTAGAAGAAAACCAAGAAGGTATTGCAATCCACATGCTCATGTATTATTAAATACCTGTAAAGAGAAGTTGGGCTGCTCCAGGACATGGAAAAAAGAAGTGCGTAAAGTGGACAGATTATAGAGACAAGGATTAACAAAAACAAGTAAAACCAAGCACAGGAAGCTCTAAAAGATAGTGCCTATGTGATCAACACCACTACTGTACCGGATCGAGCATGAAGCAGTCCACTCCTTGGCCTGTGGAGAGGGCAACCAGCGTAGCACTACCATACAGGGCATAGCCTGCAGCAACAATATTGCGTCCGGGCTGTAAAGCATCTTTTTCAGAGGGCTCATTGTCTGTTTCCTGTGAGGAAATATTACCATTGGACCAAAGGTTAAATTCTGATAATGAACAATAAAAATAACATTTCAATAACAATGTGTGACAGATTTCCTTTTTCTGTCTGTACAGGCCTTTGCAACAACCAAAACAGAGATTGTTCCCACTCATTAAGGGCAAGTTTGGTACTGGTACATGTACATGCTGGGACAGGACGCTGAGAGTTTGTTATTTTGTACAAGTCACGCAATCAATATGATACCTGACACAAAGCTGATCCCTTAGCATTACAGCCCAGACTATTAATTAAGAATCATCAGAAATCTGAGACAGAGCAGAGGTACTAATTTTCTGTAAATGTAACATAACCTATCACACTGACACCCCTCAGAGGGAATAACTGAGAGATAAATGCTGTAACTGACATTACAGACAAAATGCTTCCATAGTACAGAATAAAAGGGTATAAGGCACATCATGATGGAACTGAGTTTGTGCCTTGGTCTCTGCTGAGTGAAGAGACACATAACTGAAGGGATATAAATGTTCATGTATTATATACACGTGTTCATCATATTATATACAAAATAACATGCATTTGATGATGTAAAGTGTGCACGTGTGCAGGTATGCATATATAACTCTACACAGAACATTCAGGGGCATTTTACTTCATGCTTTAAATCAATTGCTGACATTCATATTTTGTTTTGGCACTTTGGTTATCATGGAACAACAGTAGCCCGAGCAGCCATGGTGCAAATATTTCCAGCCAGCCCAAGGGGTGTGCCTCAGCCACAGCTTACAAGAGTTTGTCTGGTGGGCTAAAGAAGGACGACAGCCAACCATACTTGGAAAGGCTGGTTCCAGCCTTCACCTCCTGCAACTACAAAATGGGGAGGATTTTTTTGATATCAATGTTTATTTGAAAGTTCACCAGTTGCGGTGGGTCTTGTGTGGATGTTTTGATGGTAGCCCATGAGGAATTGAAATGAGAAACCCCCTCTTTCTTCAGTCTATGGCTTAGTATTTTATTGTTCCAAACTCAGACAGTTTCTCAGTGACTGCAAGGGCTTATTTAGATTGAGTAGCAGCTAAATAGAAAGAGCAGGTCTAGCCCTGAACATTTGGTTAAAAAAATGTAAAGATGCATGAAGACTCTCGTGTGTAGAAAATAAAATATTTGCCCATGAGGGTCCTAGCAAGGTGATCCCATTCATCGTTGTATGCCAACACCCTGAGGAAAACTGAGATGTGGGACACCAAAATGACACCTTTCTTGGTACATGAAGACAGTAATTTCACATCAAAATGTTTTTATTTTCAGCTGAAAGACTTTGTTACTTTTGTTTCTTCACTTACAGTTTTTAAGTGTATTTTGCTCAAAATATTATTATTATTATTATTTTGCCAAGTTCTCCGGTGGAAATAAAAAATCCAGTTGACAGACAGCTCTTTATGGAAGCTGAAATATAGCATGTACAAATATATGTGGTAGTCAGTCCCTTGAAATTATATCAAGCTGCTTATTCTGAGAGGTTATAATGCAGATAATGAAGGAAGAGTAGTTTAAGCTTTTGTTTGCATATTTCAGAGCTTTGAATATTGACTAATAGTAGCCAATACTTGGCGAAACAATCCTTACAATACCAACTATTATGGCCTACATAGCATCATCTCTTTCAAAATTACATCCCTATGGCACATGCATCTCACCACCAAAAGCAATGGTTGTCTATAGCAGACTAATTATTTGCAACATCAAATGCAGAATTAAACATGTATTTACACAGTTTCAAACATATTATAGTTGTCATAGCTTTTTGTATGCTCTTCTCATCAAAGAAAACAGTTTTGTATAAATAGAGCAAAGTGGTTTGTTTTCTAGTATACAGTGTGTACACAATATATGTAACTTCTGGTTATAAATATACCGGTTTTAAATATATTTTTTTCTGAGATGAGCTTTTCAGTCCTATTAAATGCACTTTCTATGTTAATATGGCTGAGAAACTATATATATGTTGACTATTCTGAAAAAAAAAAGAGGAACTCCTCCCTCAAGGTATGGGCAGTTGGGCCTAATTCACTTGTTTTTTCATCCTTGTTCACAACTGTGTTTCCAAGAGCTAGCTTCCAAAAAGAAGGAGAAAAGCTCAGTTTGAAACAAACATTTTGCAGACCTAGTTAGAATGTGAAAAAGCTACATATCAGCTGATACTTCAATGTTAGTACTGCAAGAGTTTTGTCCTGCCAAGGTACCATGTACTATTAAACAAACCAGGGAATTAAGCTGGCCAGCACACTCTGACAATTGCTATTTTCTCTTCTTTCTGGTGCACAGATGGATCTCCTGTCCATTATATTTTGAATATGATGGTGGTAGTGAAACCTTCATGCAATGCAATAAAATATGCAGATGGACTGCAAATAATGAGTTGTAGTGACTCTGCCACTGTAATCCATTATTGGTGTGAAGCAGATGAAACAAGAGTTGCAGAGTTTGGCTACAGGGGTACCCTCAGGTGATATCTGAGTTTGAAATTTTTTGTGTGTGTGATTTTCCTGCCATTGATCATGAGGGAATTCTCATTACCACTGCGAGCAGCACTAAAATGACTTGATTTCCAGGTCTCCATTTGTATTACGTGTTTCGTGAGTATCCTTTGTGTTTATACTGAATTCTTACACCTTCTCTGTGAAGGACCATGTGCAGGGGAGGCCATTGTCTTCCTGACAATGAAGGGTAGCAAATAAAACACATCAGAGGCATTGGGCAAAGTTACAAACTAAAACCAGAGTGAAACAAAGCAAGATAGTTTCATAGCATATTTGTGCAATACGAATTAACAGATGTAGGTTCAGCTGAGTGGAATGAAAACCCAGGAAGAACCCAAGCAAAAAATATTTATTGTCACCACATCCTGATGCTTTGGCAACTGACAGCTCCTCAGCGGCAGCAGCTGTCGAGGCCCAGTCCTCTGCTGATTCTGCCAGGCTCTTCCCTCAGCCCCACTTTTCTGGTGTTTCTGATTTTCAACAGCACCACCCTTGTTTCAGAAATCAGAGGCCAGGTGGAAAATGAAATAAACCTGAGATAGTATTCATTTCCTCACGGCTTTCACTAAGAAACTGATACAGTGCTTTTCCAACATGAGGAAATGGTCCTTCCCACCATGGTGGAGGCTTTGGATTGGGAGCCATCAGACAACTGTTTTCAGGACTGAAATATAATGTCCAAGTCTGGCCTTTCTATAAGGGTGCTTATTATCTGTTACTTTTTTTTCTAAAATAAGCCAAATGTTTCTGCTCTGAAGAGTGTACCTTTGGAAATGAAGCTAAGGTGAGACATGGTGAAAAAATTAGTCATGCGCTCATCTCAGAATTGGTCGGTGCTACGGTTCATCATTTGGAATCACAATTGGTCTACCTTTTCAAAAGTGTTGTTAATGAACTTTAAATTGATGAAATTATGTTTTCTTTCTTAATTGATACTTATCCACTGGAATAAATATCTCACTTTCATTCTTTCACACTGCCCTTTAGTAACAGTCAATAAAGCACTTATTCAATAATTTCAAAGGATTTGATATTAGTAGTGTTTAAATGTAATAGTATTGCTATGATACTGTGCTGAGAGGAAGGTACATTAATTAACTTGTACTTTGTAATTAGCATTTTAATGGAAAGTGCTATTTAAGTGAAAGCCTGTAAATTCAACATTGTTTCTAACTTTCCAGAGAAAAATGAAAATTTTCTTGTAAAGTTGATCTTTTAATTGACAAATGCTGCTTCATTCCATTCTAACAGCAGCATTTTCATTTGGATCTGAACTATTTGTACAAAGCAATGTAATTTTATTTCTATGAAGCTCTGAAAGGCGTCTACCCACATGGAAACTGGTAAATTAGAAACTGTTTATAACAAATATGTTAATATACAATACAACAACTGTGAAAGGATCACAAAATTATTTGAAATCTTGAGCATTTGGAAATCTGGAAAATGTTCTTATTCTGAAGCAGAATCCTGGGCAGTCCGTAGTCTTCATACATATTATAGGTAAGTAAAAGATGGCAGAGAAATCTAATTGGTATTTCAATCTTCTAAGCTATATTAATCACACTGAGCACTTGCCTTTATAGTTACACAGTTAACTGTAAGTTAACACAGACTAAGTTAACACAGCATTTCTAAAGAGAAAGATGATGTTTAGTATTTGTAAGATGGTTCTTACTACCTTTAAGAATGTTGGACAATGCAGCTATTGCCTACTGCAAATACTGGGAGCTGATGTTGTCATTTAGGGTATCTTTGGAGAGATAGATGAAAAGGGTGGCAGTCCCTTTGCTTAACATAAGAACACATTTCCTGGATTTCATGAACACAAATAAACTCTTTTCCCTGCAAAAAGCAAGATACTCCATGGTACTGGAGGTAGCCCCGGGGATGCTTTTTCCAAAATCATACCCAGGCACCATCTCAGTGTTGTCTGGCCTGTACTGCATCTATGGTGTGGTTTTGCACTAACCATTAACTGTGGACAGCCAAATTCCAGGACTTGGCTTGTGCCACGACCCTCTTGAGATTGTGCCATAACTATTTGATTCACTAGTAGATGCATATTCTCAACAGTGATGACTATTGTATTACCTACAAGATGTAAAAACCAAGGACTAGCCAGCTGAAAATTATGAGCAAAGAGGTGAGAGAGACTTTAAAAACATGTCTTCATTTGTTTGAAGTGTAACATCTGAATTTGCAAAGACTTTTTTGAAGTCACAAGTAGTGTAAACAGTTATTTCACAATAGCAATGGCTGAGGGTCTCCCACAGTCATATGACCGCGAGCTCAGGCTTCGGAAAAAACACGAACTGCTGGGAGATTAGCAAACAAATCACAAGACTTGGCATGACTGTAACTACTAGCATTTGTAATTGACTGCGTAGCTGCTGTTCTGTGCAGCCCATGGGAGCAGACATGCTACGGATGAATGAAGGTGATTGCTTCCTTCAGCCTCCATCGTCACCATGCTTGTGAACCCCCATCCAGGACAGGCACAGCAGCTGGCGCTGCGAGGCCACCGCGCTGCTGACCACGGCACGGTTCAGGGCCGCCAGCCCCTCGCAGTGCGTGTCCAAGAGGCACCGTAACACTGAGCCAAGCATCACTGAAGGAGCTAACCAGCTGCCCTGCGGGTGAGATGGTTGTAGTTAAGGGCCTTTGTGTGCGGAGGAGGGAAGTGCTGCCACCTAACAATTCCATGGGGCTGGCTGTCCCCTTCCTGTGAATTCAGACAGCGTTTTAGCACACGTGAATAACAAGTGTTCGTCTACTCTTTCTGAGGCTACGTTTTTCCCAGAGACACCTAAGGGACCTAGGAAAGAAACTAGGCAGGATATTTTTCTTTCACCAAGTGAATCGTGCCATGTGTGACTTGCCCATCCTCTTACCTTTTTGTAGATAGCAAATATTGTTCCTATTGGTGCCAAGCAGTCTATATTGGACGAACCATCAAGGGGGTCAAAGCACACCACATATTTACCCTAAAAGAGAAGTGGCAAGGGAAGCATTACATAATGTGTTGTTTTGCATTATTATTTCCTTTTACTTGAAAACATGTTTTTTGTCTGCATTTAGCCCTCCAAACATGCCTGCTATGTCTCGTCAGAGGAGGCTGCACTGGTGACCCAGCTGGCGCTGCAGCACAGCACCGACCCCCAAGGGCCTGACAGAGAAATTGGAGAGGACATGTTTCTGCTTAGACAGTACAAATAGATGACAGAGGAGCAGTCCTCTGCTGCCAAGCAGTGCAAGAAAAGCAGCGCAGTTTAAAAGCAAAAGGAGTGACTCATTCTGGAAGCAAGTATCTTTCTTCCCCGAATAGATTTGTTTAGTTTTGCTACTTTTTGCTGCGAATGAAAGGATTTCGCTGTGTTGTGAGGTTTGAGAGTAAGAAGGCAGAAAGAAAAAATCTTCAGGAAAGGGCAGGGTTACATCAGGGTGAACAGCAACTCGCTGTAATAGGATCCCCTCCTGGGGGAAGCCTGATGAAGCAGTCAGGTGTTTCCTTTGGACATGTAACATAAAACTCAGTTCTGCCAGCCTCTCATCTCATTTTATCTTGCTAAATACTAATGTAATCCAAAACCATTGCACCGGTGGTCAGGGAATGTAATAGTACACTTACACCTGGGATTTGGGATGTGTTAACAAGCTTAAAAATAATTAGTCTCCTCCCTTCACAAAACTTTAATAATAATTTTACTCTCCACGTCTCTTTTAGCTGTTGAAATCGTGCCATGCACTACAGTTATTAATGAAAACAGCGCAGAAATGGTGCAAATTTTCTGAATTCCCTTGGGAAGGGTTGGGTTTGGGGGCCAGGGCCAGGTTTCATACTTGAAGCAAGAGTGCCACCTGCTGCTGCCTGAGCCGACA